>NC_059275.1:9172484-9392484 GCF_017591435.1 Portunus trituberculatus
ACAAGAAGAACAAGAAAAACAAGAAGAAAAGAAAGGAAGGAAAAGAAGATAAAAGAAGAAAAAAAAAGGAAAAAAAGAGAAAAAAGTAGATAAAAAAAAGATGTAGAAAAGACAAAAAAGAACAATAACTAACACACCACTAACTTACCCTCCTGAAATCCTGGTAACCCTTAGTCCCGCGTGATGGAGAAGGTAGCCAATGAAGATCCCGGTGAGACTGTAGCATCCCACGGTAATGGTGTAGATGAGGGCAAACCGCTCGTCCTGGGGCTCACACTGCTCCACGCCCACCTGCACCAAAGGGAAGGATCAGGTACGCAGGTTCAGGCAGGTAAGGGGAAGGCAGGTTGGATCTCAAAGGTGACACGAGAGGCTCAGGTATCGTATCGTATATCGTCGGGGGGGGAAGGGAAGGTAAGGCGAGGTAAGGTGAGGTGAGGTGGGGTAATGTCTGTCTGTGTGTGTGTGTGTGTGTGTGTGTGTGTGTGTGTGTGTGTGTGTGTGTGTTATATATACTGTCCTGAATATTCAAGTTGAGAGAGAGAGAGAGAGAGAGAGAGAGAGAGAGAGAGAGAGAGAGAGAGAGAGAGAGAGAGAGAGAGAGAGTTTGTGTCGTGTGTCAATTTTCCGTCCCTCTCCACCCAACAATTAGAATTCAACTATAACTATAACCTTTGATTTATTTATTATACAGACATATAGACAGACAAATAACCAGTCAGCCAGCCAAACAGACGGACGTGGAAATAGTTGATTTGCATTGCCTCCATAGCTGTGTATGTACAAGTTGGTGGCGTGGGGAAGAGGTGAGTGGCTGACTGGCTGGCTGGCGGTGCGTCATACGAGAAAACAAAACCATGAGAACCTGACAAGTGCCCCTCGTGACCTTGGTACTCCATCCTTATCAGTGAACACAACTATCAAGAACTCGCGAGATACAGAAACAAGAAAAGACAGAAACAACATAAATAGAAAGGTAGACAAAAGAAAAAAATCACCAAACGAAGGAAGAAAATTAATGACAAGAACGTGTAATTGACAGTAAAGATGTACCGATGCATCGGTATCGGTATCGGAATCAGTGGTATCGGCCCTTTTTTTGGGGGAATCGGTATCGGTATCGGTATCGGCTTATTTTATGCCGATACTTCCGATACCTAAAAGGAATTTACTACTTAGTGATATATTCGATATAAGATATTGATGATGCCAAATTAATATAATATTTTTTTATTTATACCATGTGGGCTTTTCACGGGAATTTCTGGGCTAAAGGGAGTACTTTTTGGGGTACCTCCTATCTCAAAGCCCATCCGCTAGGAAACCGTTGCCCCGAGTGAGGAAGCCCAACCTACACTCGGACCGTGGACAAGATTCGAACCCGTGCGCTTGGAGACCCCGCGGACCCCAAAGCACGCATGGTTCCACTGTACCACGGCGGCGTATTAAGTTTCAGTGGTGATTACCGTATGTCAAAGAATACTGATTTCTGTGGTAATAAGCCACAACCTCTAAATTGGACGTGTATGAAACGCGTATAGGCTGAATTCCGGCATCCTGTCACACGGTCTGTCATGAGTCACCACGCATTCTCATTGTCTCTCAGTCAGACGCTGCTCCTCAACCTACACAAAGTTCACACAGGTGAAAAGCTTATGTTTTTGAACTATAATCTAAGAATGTCAAACTTCAGATATTGAGAATCCAACAAAATGATTTGGTATATATATATATATATATATATATATATATATATATATATATATATATATATATATATATATATATATATATATATATATATATATATATATATATATATATATATATATATATATATATATATATATATATATATATATGTGATGGGCACCGTCGTAATCCCCTTTAATTTATTATTTCATTATATGTGAAGCCTATGGCCACCCATCGCGGGCCCCTCGGGCTGTTATGCTGAGCAGACGACCCGCCACCCTCCTCTTTGTTTCTACCATTTTGTGTGCCTGCGAGCTTCACAGTCAGTAACCAGCTAGCCTTCAGCGGAGATAGACACGCACTCTCGTCGGTCTGGCACAGTGTTAGGGAGATTCGTGTTGCTGAGCTTCGCTTGTTACTCGCTAGTCATTGGTCTGGGAGTTGTGCCCTCCTGTTGAGTAGCTGGCTTGTTACTTGGTAGACCGTGGCTGTGTAGGACAACGGGCTTGTCCTGAGGAAAGTGTAGCCGGTCGGGGCTGCATTTCCTGTTGTGCGTTCGTCCACTCGGGTGTGGCGACGCGGACAGACACGCTTTGTCTCGTCCTATTTGTTTTGTTGGTGGCCGTGGTCACCAGTGGGGTTTGGTGGGCGGCTGTGTGCCCCCACCATCTTTTGTATAGTTTCAGTAGTATACTGTATTGTAGTGGTAGTAGCCACGCACACTATTGAATGCTGAGAGGCTTCATGTCGGCCAGTGGTGCGTAGTTGTCGTCCGCCAGACTTGTCTGCGACGAGTATTTGGACTCGTGTATAGCTGGTGTCACCTGTAGGTGGTGTCTGGGCTTGTGTGTACATCACCGGATGTGCTGTACACATCATATATTGCAGTAGTAGTAGGCCAGGGATGTCAGTCTGACAGGTGTTAGGAAGCACCTGTTGTAGTAGGATAGTATAGTAATATATATACTGCACGTTTTGTCCCAGTCTGTGAACCCTCACAGCCTGGGTGCAAGGCGTGCGGAGAGGCATTAATACTTCATAGAGAAGTGGGTGGAATTGTCCTTGTGGGCGGTTTCTCTAGGGGGTATTAAGGCCTTGCCCTGTTACACATAACATCTACCATTTATAAATTCTACTTGGTTGGGTACAGGAGGAGAAGGAGTTGCTGAGGAGAGTCCCTTACAGTGGGGGAAATTATACACTGTTGGCGACCTTGAAAGAACCTGAGGGTTACGGCGGCTGTGAGTTATAGTAGTGGGGACTCTGTGGAGTGTTTTATAATCCCCACTGTACTGACCGTAACTAAGTTGGCGATTTTGCCAGAATAACAGTCTAGTGAGCAGTAGCAGCCAACCGCAGTCGTGTGGCGTACGCAAACCCTAACAGTGGCGACCTCGCCAGGATCAACCAAGTGCTTTTATAGTGGTATAGTATATTGTGTGGGGTATTATTACTTATATTATTTTATTGTTTGTGAAAACGAGTCCTTGTGAGCACCATGGAGAGAGTTACTGGTCTTTTCACCCCACCAGTGGAGGGTGAGGATGCGAGTGTGAGCCGGCGAGACTCACCACGTGGGTATGATGAGTCGGTGGCCGCGCGTGGGGTCAGTGAGGACGCATTTACTACGTGTCATGATAACGCACGTGGCGGTCCCAGTGAAGGTGATGTGGGATATATTAGCCCTGGCAGAAGTATCGGAAGCAGGGAAGGCTCCCGACGATCTAGTCCAGCAAGCAGTATTGCTGATAGTGTCCAGTCAGCTGCCAGACTGGAGGAACTGCGATTGAAGCTGGAAATGAGGAAAATGGAGATAGAAGCAGAAGAGGCGAGAGTTAAAAAGACTAGCTGCTGAGGAGAGGGCTAGAGAAGCGGAAGAAAGACGAGAACTTCAGAGACTAGCAGCAGAGCAAGAGGCTAGAGAAGTGGAAGAAAGACGAGAACTTCAGAGACTAGCAGCAGAGCAAGAGGCTAGAGAGGGGGAAGAGAGGGCTAGAGAAGCGGAAGAGAGACGAGAGTTAAACAGACTAGCAGCAGAGAAGGAGGCTAGAGAGATGGAGAGAGAAAGGGCAGATAAAGATAGAGAGTTGGAGTGGGAGAGAACTCGCCATGCAGTAAGTACGCCTGGAGTTGTTGGTAGTGTAGGAGGAGGAGGAGAACAGAGTGTAGAGCGTACTTTAGTTCAAAGTCTCCAGCTAGTCCCCGAATTTGATGAGTCTAAGGTGGCTGAATGGTTTGTCCGCTTCGAGAGGAAAGCCAAGGAGTTTGCTTGGTCTCGAGAGAGATGGGTAGGCTTGGTCGCGAATAAACTCAAGGGAAAAGCCTTGGAAGTTTATGATAAAATGTCAGCTGATGATCTGGATGATTATGAGGAGTTTAAGGCTGACATTTTGCGGGCATATGAGCTGCGACCAGAAGCCTATCGCTTGCAATTCAGAGGAAAGAGGAAGCGAGCAAGTGACTCCTACCTCGAGTGTGCTCGTTCACTGGAGCAAGTGTTTGAGAGATGGGTTGCTAGCGAGGGTGTTGACTCTCGAGGCTCTGAAGGAGTTAGTAGTTATGGAGCAGTTCATTGACATTGCTGATAAGGAGCTGGTACCTCTGTTGAGGGAGAAGAGGTTTAGGACTTTGAAGGAGGGTGCTACATGGGCTGATGATTATGTGTTGGCCCACCGTCCTGTGCAGCAGCCTGGGAGTTGGAATCGTAAGGAAGGTGCTCCTAAGGGAGGCCCAGGGAGTGGTGGCAGTTCTTCCTCGGGTCTCCAGGCCACTTTAGGCGATATACTGGATTCGGCAGTAAAATGGGTTTGGAAAGCCCCAGGCCCCACCCTCCTTTTTCTGCGAAGGATGGGACGGCGGGAAGGCGGCCCCTAGAACGCCCAAGTATGATTCCCAGCCTACGTGCTATCACTGCCGAGGGAAAGGGCATTTTAAGTTCAATTGCCCAAAATTAGTAACAGCTGAAACTCCAAAGTCCTCGCAGAAACCAGTTGCCTTGTTGGTGTGGCCAGATAAAGTTTGTGGTGATGAGTTGACTGCTCCTTCAGGCTTTAGAAGTGAGAAGGCACGGCGTGTGCCTGAGTTGTGTTTGGAGGAGGAGAGCAGGTTGGCCCCCTGTCCCTCCCCTGTTGCCTCGCACCTAAGGATAGTGAGCTCGACTGGTGCCGTCCTTTCCTGTGTGGAGGCACGGTTGAGATTGATGGCACAAAGTATCCCGTCACTGTACTGCGTGATACGGGAGCACAGCAGTCAGTGTGCCGAAATGTCACTGGGAAGAAGGTGACATCTAGTAAGGCAGTGTTGTGTCGTGGACTTAACACTGTGGAGGAGTTCGTGATGGCTGAGGTGACGCTGTCATGTCCTCTTGTCACTGCTACGGCGCAGGTAGCAGTGGCAGATGAACTGCCAGTTGCAGGAGTGGACTTCCTGCTTGGGAATGATTTGGCTGGTGGTCGTGTATGGATCCCAACCTCTGATGAGGATGAGGTTGCTGAAGAGTCTGGGCCAGTGGTGCAAGACTCTGTAAATGTTGTTACCCGCTCTCAGGCCCGCTGGGCTGAGAGAGAGCCTGTTACTACCCAGGAGGTTGCTAGCAGCCAGGTGGGATTGACTCCAGATGGGAGTAACAGTGCTGATGTGGTGGAGCCAGTGTTGGGCTCACCATTGAGTTCTGGTGTAGAGGCTGACGGTGACGGCGTGGAGTCACTTGTAAATACACCAGACTCGACTTTGGGAGTTGTTGCTGAGAGTGAGGACGGAGTGTTGGGTGTAGCTGAGTTGTTTGATGGTTATCCTCACTCTGCAGAGCACTCCGGAGGGAGCACTCGTGCTGAGTTGCTTCCTGGTGTGGAGGCTGAGGGCTCTGATGTTCAGCACAGGCCCCAGCATGATAAGTCAGGCAGTTTGTTGGAAGTTGGCGCCCAGGGTGGGGAGACTTCCAGTTCTGCGGGGGAGTTGGAAGTTTCTCCCCCTGTGGAGCATCGTGGAGGCAGGGAGCGAGCTGTTCCCTTGCCTGGTGACTGCCTGGCTGGTGGTGATGATCCTTCTGAGGACTCACCGGATCACATGGCAGGAGCGGAGCAGCCTGGGCCAGCTCTCCGTCCTCGATGCCGTGTGGGACGTAGGGTTGCAGCGTTGCCTCAACCCCATGACCCTATAGTCCCCCTTTCTCTTACCCAGCTAGAGCCTGCAGAGCTCATTCGTAGGCAGCAGGAGGACCCGGCGTTGGCCTCCTTCTTTGCTCGAGTGGGTGAGGGAAGTGAGGAGTTGGAGGGCAGGGAGGAGTTTGTTTTGCACCAAGGGGTGTTGTGTCGTAGATGGCAGGAGAGTGACGGTGGTGAGTTATTGCAAGTAGTGGTGCCGCAGAAGCTGCGTGAGGCACTTGTGCTGTTGGCACATGAGGGGCCCATGGCTGGACACCTGGGCATCCGAAAGACCGTCGCTCGCCTGCGTCGCAATTTTTGGTGGCCCAGCATGTCTGGAGAAGTAGCCACGATTCTTAAGTGCTGCCACACTTGTCAAGTGGTGGGCAAGCCTAATCAGACACCCCCTGTGGCGCCACTCCACCCTATCCCTGCTGTTGATCCTCCCTTCACGAGGGTTTTGATTGATATAGTAGGTCCTCTGCCTACTACCAGGGCTGGTCACAAGTATTTGTTGACCATAATGGATGTTACCACGCGGTATCCTGAAGCAATTCCCTGAGAAGCACTCACTCTAAGGTGGTGCTGAAGGCTTTGTTAACCTTCTTTACACACTTTGGATTGCCAGCAGAGCTGCAGTCCGATCAGGGGACCAACTTTACTTCAAAGTTGTTTAAGGATACGATGACTGCGTGGGGGATCAAGCATATTGTGTCCAGTGCTTATCATCCGCAGTCTCAGGGAGCCCTGGAGAGACATCATCAAACTCTCAAGACCATGCTCAAGAGTTTCTGCATGGAGAGAGATAAGGATTGGGACGAGGGTGTCCCCTTTGTCTTATTTGCGGTGAGAGAAGCGCCCACTGAGTCCTTGGGTTTCTCACCCAATCAGCTAGTGTTTGGACACCGAGTGCGTGGACCGCTCGACGTAGTTCGGGAGGCTTGGTGTCAGCCATCGCCTGAACGTCCTGTCTCACTGCTTAAGAGCCTCATGAGCAGTCGAGAAAGATTAGCCAAAGCATTAGAGGTGGCGCAGGCCCACCTGTGTAAGGCCCAGCAGAGTTTCATTGAAGGGGTATTATGACCGAAGGGCCGAGTATTGGAGTTTTGCCCCTGGAGATGAAGTGCTTGTGCTGTTACCACTTCAGGGCCAGCCGCTTGCTGCCCGCTATAGTGGCCCCTATATTATAGAGAAGAAGGTAGGTGACCTCGACTACCTGGTGGTCACTCCTGACCGGCGCAAGAGGGCTCAGCTGTGTCACGTTAACATGCTGAAGCCCTATTTTCGTTCTACTAGCCCAGGGGTTCTCAACCTTTTTAATCTTATGTACCCCTCAAAGTCTTTCAGTATTGATCACGTACCCCTTTCCCAGAATGCAGCTTCAGGAAGGGTAAGAATAAATGTATGATTTATTGACTTAGTTTATTAAGTTTAATTTGTGTGATATATGTGGAGCAGACAAAATTTTTGATTAATATTAGTATGTTTCTACGAGGTGGTGTCGATAGGAACTGGTACCTCACAGGGAGACACTATATGTGACTTACATTCCAAAAAGGAACTATATCAGACAAATTTCGATCATTATGGCAGTGAACTAGTGTTGCTTGCAGCTAGTTACAACTTGTAACTAGTGATAGTGATAAGTCACTGTGTGTGTGTGAATAACATATAAAATAATAAATCGGAGCAAATATTATAGGTTTGCAAGGTTGTGTGGCAACTGTAATCCAAGAGAGCTCCCTCTCAAGTTATATAACTCCAGGAGTTTCCTTGTTAACGTTGTTAACGTGTTCTGGTTCTAGTGAAGGACACCTGCAGCCTAGCACATGTAGGCCACATTGTATACTACGAACAAATTTGCAGTTATTCAAAGCTGAAGTATTTTGAGAAACCTGCCACGTACCCCTAAAATTCCTCTCAAGTACCCCTGGGGGTACACGTACCCCAGGTTGAGAACCCCTGTTAACTAGCCAGAAGGGCTCTTTTAGTTCTGCCGTGCAAGAGGCATCTTCAGTTTTATTTTTTTGCCGGGAGGGTGAGGCTCCAGAAGTTATTGGGTCTGAACCTGTTGTTCCTACAGGGCAGTGGGAACGGAATAGCCTCCATCTCTTGAAAGAGAAGGTTGCACATTTAGGGGATCAGCAATATGAGTTGCTTCGGCGGCTGAGAAAATACTCTTCAGTGTTTAGCAGTGTCCCGGGCAGGACACAGTTGATAGAACACGATATTGATGTTGGGGATGCAGAGCCTGTCAAACTGTCCCCCTACCGAGTAAATCCTATAAAGCAAGCACTGGTGGAGAAGGAGTTGGAGTACATGCTTGAGCATGGGCTCATTACTCGGACTTACAGTCAATGGAGTTCCCCAGTCACCCTGCAGCCTAAGCCTGATGGCAAGGTCAGGTTTTGTATTGACCTCAGGTGGGTTAATGCTCTAACAAAAGTAGACACTTATCCCTTGCCCCGTGTAGATGACTCTGTGGACCGAATCGGGTCAGCTACTTTTATCACCAAAGTGGACCTTGTCAAGGGGTACTGGCAGGTCCCATTGACGGAGCGGGCTAAGGAGATAGCGAGTTTTGTGGCCAACGGCGCTGTCTATCAGTGCCAAGTGATGCCTTATGGGCTGCGAAATGCCCCAGCCACCTTTCAGCGTCTCATGGACCGAGTTACTGATGGTCTGACTCACTGTGTCGTATACATTGATGACGTGGTTATCTATGACACAACATGGGCTGAGCATCTGATTAATGTAGAAGCCCTCTTTGCACTACTCCAGGAAGTGGGATTAGTTGTCAACTTGGAGAAGTGTGAATTTGTACAAGCTCGGGTGCAATACCTGGGTTACCGAGTGGGCCATGGCTACATCACTCCTCCTGAAGCCAAAGTAGAAGCGATCAGGCGGTTCCCCGCACCGACCTGTCGCCGTGCCTTGCAGAGATTCTTAGGAGTGGTAGGTTACTACCGTCGTTTTGTACAGGGGTATTCGATCCTCCTGGCACCTCTTACAGATCTCTTGCAGAAGGGTAAGAAGTGGGTCTGGAGTGAAGACTGTGAGAGCGCCTTCCACCGAGTTAAGACCCTTTTATGCGAGATGCCAGTGCTCCAGGCCCCTGACTTCAGAAGAGGTTTTGCTCTCGCAGTAGATGCCAGTCAGGTGGGAGTAGGCGCAGTTTTATTGCAGCCTGATGACCAGGGTGTTAACCACCCTGTGTGTTATTTTTCGAAAAGGTTTACTCCCGCCCAGAAGAACTATTCAGTCATTGAGCAAGAGCTGCTTGCCATTTTGTTAGCCTTGCAGCATTTTGACATTTACATCCTCGCTTATGGGCCCCAAGTAGTCATCTATTCAGATCATAGCCCCCTTCAGTTCTTAGAAAAGTTTAACTCGCTGGAGTCTTCTACTCCAGGAGTACAATATCATTGTCAGACATATAAAAGGAGCAGACAACGTTGTAGCTGATTATCTGTCCCGGGGCCATTCCCTTTAATCAGTTCCATACCTTTTAAAAAAATTTTGTAAATGTTTTGTTTCCAAATTTTTTTCTTTTAAGGGAGGGCGTGTGATGGGCACCGTCGTAATCCCCTTTAATTTATTATTTCTTTATATGTGAAGCCTATGGCCACCAATCGCGGGCCCCTCGGGCTGTTATGCTGAGCAGACGACCCGCCACCCTCCTCTTTGTTTCCACCATTTTGTGTGCCTGCGAGCTTCACAGTCAGTAACCAGCTAGCCTTCAGCGGAGATAGACACGCACTCTCATCGGTCTGGCACAGTGTTAGGGAGATTCGTGTTGCTGGGCTTCGCTTGTTACTCGCTAGTCATTGGTCTGGGAGTTGTGCCCTCCTGTTGAGTAGCTGGCTTGTTACTTGGTAGACCGTGGCTGTGTAGGACAACGGGCTTGTTGTCCTGAGGAAAGTGTAGCCGGTCGGGGCTGCATTTCCTGTTGTGCGTTCGTCCACTCGGGTGTGGCGACGCGGACAGACACGCTTTGTCTCGTCCTATTTGTTTTGTTGGTGGCCGTGGTCACCAGTGGGGTTTGGTGGGCGGCTGTGTGCCACCACCATCTTTTGTATAGTTTCAGTAGTATACTGTATTGTAGTGGTAGTTGCCACGCACACTATTGAATGCTGAGAGGCTTCATGTCGGCCAGTGGTGCGTAGTTGTCGTCCGCCAGACTTGTCTGCGACGAGTATTTGGACTCGTGTATAGCTGGTGTCACCCGTAGGTGGTGTCTGGGCTTGTGTGTACATCAACGGATGTGCTGTACACATCATATATTGCAGCAGTAGTAGGCCAGGGATGTCAGTCTGACAGGTGTTAGGAAGCACCTGTTGTAGTAGGATAGTATAGTAATATATATACTGCACGTTTTGTCCCAGTCTGTAAACCCTCACAGCCTGGGTGCAAGGCGTGCGGAGAGGCATTAATAATTCATAGAGAAGTGAGTGGAATTGTCCTTGTGGGCGGTTTCTCTAGGGGGTATTAAGGCCTTGCCCTGTTACAAATAACATCTACCATTTATAAATTCTACTTGGTTGGGTACAGGAGGAGAAGGAGTTGCTGAGGAGATTCCCTTACAGTGGGGGAAATTATACACTGTTGGCGACCTTGAAAGAACCTGAGGGTTACGGCGGCTGTGAGTTATAGTAGTGGGGACTCTGTGGAGTGTTTTATAATCCCCACTGTACTGACCGTAACTAAGTTGACGATTTTGCCAGAATAACAGTCTTGTGAGCAGTAGCAGCCAACCGCAGTCGTGTGGCGTACGCAAACCCAATAATAATATATATATATATATATATATATATATATATATATATATATATATATATATATATATATATATATATATATATATATATATATATATATATATATATATATATATATATATATATATATATATATATATATATATATATATATATATATATATATATATATACCAAATCATTTTGTTGGATTCTTAATATCTGAAGTTTGACATTCTTAGATTATAGTTCAAAACAATATATATATATATATATATATATATATATATATATATATATATATATATATATATATATATATATATATATATATATATATATATATATATATATATATATATATATATATATATATATATATACCGTAACAATAACTTACTCCCAGTGAGATCTAATAGCACTAATTCAAGGGGTGCTGTGAACCTTCCATTAAAGCTAGTTGTGATCTCGCTGAATGTTTCCCTTTGTGTCTCACAACTCAAGGGGGTAGTCACAGCCTACCCTCTAATAACAACTCTCCTTCTTCACACGAAACTACATGCACTTACCACATATACACCCTTCACTCCAAATCAAAATTTAAAAGAAAAATGGGACCCGAAATAAATGCCTCGGAGTCCCCTTCTGGGAAGGGGACCAAAAATGTCCCCAGGTCTGACACCTCTCCTGTTGATGACCCCAATGCCTTGATACCTCCCTCAATTTTTTCTACATTAACTTCTGCAACATTCGCAGTCTTAGATCTGATTTTCAATCTGTGGAACACCACCTATCTTCTACTAAACCTCATCTTCTTTTCCTCACCAAAACACAGCTGTCTGAGGCAACTGACAGTAGCCCCTTCTCTGTTCCCTCCTACTTTCTCTATTCTCATTTTCATTCCAAAGCTGGATGTTGCGTCTATGTGCGCAACGACCTAACTTGCTCTCGTGCCCACGCTCTTGAGTCTTACGAATGTTCCACCATCTGGCTACGACTTAACAGTCACTCTCAAACTAAATTCATCTGTGCTGTTTATCTCTCCCCTAACTCTTGTGACTATAGTAAATTCTTCGACTACTTAACTTCTAAAGTGGAGCACATTCTGTCCCTCTACCCTTTCGCTGAGATTTCCATTCTTGGAGATTTCAATGTTCACCACCAGCTTTGGCTTTCCTCTCCCTTCACTGACCACCCTGGCGAACTAGCCTTCAACTTTGCTATCCTCCATGACCTAGAGCAACTGGTGCAACACCCTACTCGTATTCCTGACCGTCTTGGAGACACGCCCAACATTCTTGATCTCTTCCTCACCTCTAACCTTTCTGCTTATGCTGTCACCCTTTCATCTCCGTTGGGCTCCTCCGATCACAATCTTATTTCTGTATCTTGTCCTATTTCTCCAATCCCTCCGCAGGATCCCCCAAAGCGTAGGTGCCTCTGGCGTTTTGCCTCTGCCAGATGGGGAGACCTGAGGAGGTATTATGCTGATTTTCCCTGGAATGATTATTGCTTCCGTGTCAGAGACCCATCTCTTTGTGCTGAACACATAACAGAGGTGTTAGTGTCTGGCATGGAGGCGTACATTCCTCATTCTTTTTCTAAACCTTGGTTTAACTCAGCCTGTTCTCGTGCTATACATGATAGAGAGGTTGCCCACAAAAGGTACTTGAACCTTCCATCTCCTGAATCTCATGCACTTTATATCTCTGCCCGGAATCATGCCAAGTCTGTTCTACAACTTGCCAAACACTCTTTCATAAATAGAAAATGTCAAAATCTTTCAAACTCAAAGTCTCCTCGTGACTTCTGGCATCTAGCCAAAAACATCTCAAATAACTTCACTTCTTCATCTTTCCCTCCTTTATTTCATCCTGATGGCACCATTGCCATCTCTTCTGTCTCTAAAGCTGAACTCTTTTCTCAAATCTTTGGTCACAACTACACCTTGGACGATTCTCCTCTTCCCTCTGACTATTTCATGTCTACAATCAAAATTCTTCGTAATGATGTTTTTCATGCCCTTCCTGGCCTAAACCCTCGGAAGGTTTATGGACCTGATGGGGTCCCTCCTATTGTTCTCAAAAACTGTGCTTCTGTGCTTGCACCTTGCCTGGCCAAACTCTTCCAACTTTGTCTATCGACTTCTACCTTTCCTTCCTGCTGGAAGTTCGCCTACATTCAGCCTGTTCCTAAAAAGGGTGACCGTTCTAACCCCTCAAACTACCGTCCTATAGCTTTAATATCTTGCTTGTCTAAAGTTTTTTAATCTATCCTGAATAGGAAGATTCTCAAACATCTGTCACTACGCAATCTTCTGTCTGATCGCCAGTATGGCTTCCGTCAAGGTCGCTCTACTGGTGATCTTCTGGCTTTCATCCTCTATTAGAGATTTCGGTGAAACTTTTGCTGTAGCGTTAGACATATCAAAAGCTTTTGATAGAGTCTGGCATAAGGCTTTGATTTCAAAACTGCCCTCCTACGGCTTCTATTCTTCTCTCTGCAACTTTATCTCAAGTTTCCTTTCCGACCGCTCTATTGCTGTTGTGGTAGACGGCTACTGTTCTTCTCCTAAACCTATTAATACTGGTGTTCCTCAGGGTTCTGTTCTGTCACCCACTCTCTTTCTATTATTTATTAATGACCTTCTTAACCAAACTTCTTGCCCTATCCACTCCTACGCTGATGATACCACCCTACATCTTTCCACGTTCTTTCAGAGACGTCCAACCCTTCAGGAAGTCAACAGATCACGCGGGGACGCCACGGAACGCCTGATTTCCGATCTTTCTAAGATTTCCGATTGGGGCAGAGAAAATCTAGTAGTTTTCTATGCCTCAAAAACTCAATTCTTCCATCTATCAACTCGACACAACCTTCCAGACAACTATCCTCTCTTCTTCAGTGACACTCAACTGTCTCCCTCTTCCACAATGAATATCCTCGGTCTGTCCTTTGCTCATAATCGTAACTGGAAGCTTCACATCTCATCTCTTGCTAAAACAGCTTCTATGAAATTAGGTGTTCTGAGGCGTCTCCGACAGTTTTTCTCGTTCCTCCAACTGCTTACTCTGAATAAGGGCCTTATCCGTCCCTGTATGGAGTACTCTTCGTATGTTTGGGGGAGTTCCAGTCACACAGCTTTGCTTGATAGGGTGGAATCGAAAGCTCTTCGTCTCATCAACTCCCCTCCTCTGACTAACTGTCTTCAGTCTCTTTCTCACCGCCAAAATGTTGCATCCCTTTCTATCTTTTATCGCTATTTTCAAGGTAACTGTTCTACTGATCTTGGTAACTGCATGCCTTCCCTTCTCCTGCGGCCCCGCTGCACAAGGCTTTCTTCTTCCTCTCATCCCTATTCTGTCCAACTCTGTAATGCAAGAGTTAACCAGTACTCTCAGTCATTCATCCCTTTCACTGGTAAACTCTGGAACTCCCTCCCTGCATCTGTATTTCCGAATTCCTACAACTTGTCTTCTTTTAAGAGGGAGGTATCGAGGCATTTGCTCCCCTAATTCTGGCTGACGGTTTGGCACTTTTTGCACTCTTTGGAGAGCCAGCGCTCAAGTGGGACTTTTTTTTAACTTTCTTTTTTTTTTTTGCCCTTGGCTGGCCCTCTTCCCTACGTAAAAAAAAAAAAATATATATATATATATATATATATTTTTTTTTTTTACGTAGGAAGAGGGCCAGCAAAAAAAAAAAAAATATATATATATATATATATATATATATATATATATATATATATATATATATATATATATATATATATATATATACAGTTAGGCATTTTGCATTATTGTAAATAACAGCATATTCTTATTTTATTTATAATGAAGTGCTGGTGGTAGCCTTTTCCAAGATATCATACTGGAATAGGTGGAAGCTCGAGTTATATATGTATATTAATTTTAATGCAAGTTTAATTTTTGAGTTACTTGTTTTAACCTAAGGATGTAAAAATTCCATAACTAAGAAAGTAACGATTCTGTTTTGTAATCATGTGCATTGTGTATAATTTGTTGCATATTAATTATTTAAGATCATAGCAATACACTAGAAATTTAGAATAAACTAAATTTTTTTTCTATTTAATTGAAAAAGATTAGGTGAAAGCTCATTTTTCTGAATTGGTCTACTAATGTCTAATGAATTAATATCAAAGGATGTCAGATTTAATTAAAGAGAAACATACACAACAAAATGAGTTTCTTTTGCTAATATTTTGTCTCTGTTTTACAATTTTAATAATTTAAAAAATATTTTTGATCGCCAAAATATCGTCAATAAAATTAATAATGAAAATGCACAAGACCAAATGGTCGCTAAAGGAGTAAGAAGTAAGAATTTAAAATATCTGACAAGAATCAGAAGACTGAGAAGATATTAATTCCAATTACTGAGTAATTTGCCTTTGCAAATGGCTTCGAAAAGCTTCTAGAATTGCTCCTATTTCACAAACGTTCTAAGAAGGACTTACAGCATCCCCCAAAACAAAACCTCCCATCTGATAACGCTCGCCGTCCACCAACTTATCCTGGTGTCCAGTGCAGTAATCACCATAAGAAGTAGTATCGGTATCGGGGGTATCGGTATCGGTAGTAGTATCGGTATCGGCCCAATTAGGTGGTATCGGTATCGGTATCGGAATCGGCCAAAATTTTGGTATCGGTACATCTCTAATTGACAGTGCTTGTGGTGAGTCTGATTGAAAAAGCCTCAGAATACCGAACAAGTTGGAGTGTTGAATCACTGTGACGACCTCAAGTGGAAGCAGCCAAAATAACATCAAGAAAGTGAGAAAGTAAAGGAAGCTGGAAGAAGGATGACGTCAGCAGTCTGATAACCAAGGGTACAAAATAAGAAAATAACAAGAAACATACACAAGAGAATAACAGAAGGAAATAAAGGGACGCTGAAAGAAAACATCAGGCCTAAACGTAGCTGTGCCTTGAAGATAAATAAGAAATGGGTAAAAAATATCAAAGCGGTGTTGTTGCCGCCACAAATTAGTACACGATCACGGCCACAGAAACACAAGACGAAGCAACAGAAAACACACCAAAGAGTTTCAGATAACCTTCATCATATTCTCAAACACTTCTGCCCACACAGCCACAACTTTCGAAACACTGTCAATTGAAGTTATATGTTTCTTTAAAGGTGTTTTTATGGATCTAGTAACAGATTTATACGATTTCTACATCATTAACATGAACTATCCTTGAGAACCCGGCTAAACATCTTTGTGGCCTTGAAAATTAGAACGGTGCATGAGAAACCGAAGCCTTTCTGAACATAGGCCCTTATCCCACTTACCCTGTGGCTCTGGGAGATGTCGTAGGTGTGGTTGAAGGCGTAGCAGCGGGAATTGTTGAAGATATCCATGGGCGGAGACTTTGGACTGAGAAGAGATGTCACGTTGAGCGGCGAGCTGTGATTCACGGATGGCAACTGAGGTGAATTAGCAGAAGACGATGAGGAAGATGATGATGAGGAGGAGGAGGAAGAGGAGGAGGAGGAGGAGGACGGGCCATCACACATGTCACTATACAATCCCTCCACTTTGAGCACATGCACCAGCTGAGGCCATCCAAAGACAGTGCCGGCGAAGAGAACAGACTCCAGGAACCCCACGAAGAAGATGAAGACCCGCCGCCCCAGGGACAGCTCCAGGTGCGGGGACTGTTGGCACGGCATGGCGAAGGTGCTGACGGAGGGACAGGAGGCTCAGGCGGCGGCGATCACAGGACACTGAGTTGGAAATGAAGAGTATATATCATTTGCTGGTAATAGTAGTAGTAGTAGTAGTAGTAGTAGTAATGGTGGTGGTGGCGGTAGTGATAGTGGCGGTAGTAATAGTGGCGGTAGTAATAGTAGCGGTAGTAATAGTAGTAGTAGTAGTAGTAGTAGCGGTGGTTGTAAAGGTATTAAGTAATAGTAGTAGTAGTAGTAATAGTAGTAGTAGTAGTAGTAGTAGTAGTAGTAGTAGTAGTAGTAGTAGTAGTAGTAGTAGTAGTAGTAGTAGTACTAAAAGTAGTAGTAGTAGTAGTAGTAGTAGTAGTAGTAGAAGGAGGAAGTTCCAAGACATATTCTGTTGTTATTATTTTCTTTAGGGACTGACACCTCAATGGGCCTTTTTTTCTTCCTTTTGCTGCCCTAGGCCAGTGCTCTTCTTATACTAAAACAACATAAAAAATGAAGAAAGAAAAGAAGAGGAGAAGGAGGAAGAATACTATTACATAAAACAAAGGCAATGCACACAAGACAACATGTTAAAAGGAAACTTTCAAAATATTTCCAAATCTTATGAGAACAAACGGATCCAATATTTCCATTCCTAAGACGAGTGTTAATACAAACATCGATTGAAATGATAAATGAGTTTTTGAGTGTATTGAAAAACACAAATTGTAAGAAATTACAGGAGAGCCAATCGCCTGGGCGACCCCATCTCCCTCCCTCTCCTCCCTTCCCCTGACTGGCTGATTACTGTACAGTACATACATATGTGCGTCCCTGAACTCGCCATATATCATGTACACACATGAAACTTCTAAATGAACAATACTTAGGCCATGAAAGAGAAGGGAGAGCTCACGGTCCTCTGATATGCAGGTTGAGTCTATCCATAGGACATCCCCACATCCCAGTGTACATGCACCACTCCGTCCCGTTCCGTCCCGCCCCGCCCCGCCCCGCCTCGGTCACCACTCACCAATCACCTACCACATTAGCACCACTCCTCCGCCCCCACCACCATCACGTCATCACTACCTAACACTTCTCCGTGAACAACGCGTTAACGGTGTCACCTCGTTTACCAATACCTGCGCGATCTTTATCAGTTATCACCGCTAACACTGCAACACGCCAGCCAACCTTTGCACCAACGTTAACCAGCGACATAAGAAAGAAGAGTGGAAGCATATCAAATAAAAAAAATTGATAAGAATAAAAAGCAGTAAAAGATAAAAATGAAGGTAAAAGAAGAAAAATAACAAGAGGAAAGAAACAAAGCTGAAATAAAAATTCTAATAACAGTAAACAAACAAAGCTCTGTACACGTAGCAAAAAGTATCAAATACATAAATACACAAAACAAGTAGAATATAACAACAATGATGAAACGAAACAATGATAAAACGAACAAGACAACGAAAAACATTCTCCTCCTCCTCCTCCTCCACAACAAACAGCTATACTCACGATCTCTTTTGAGTCTTCACTGGATAATTTCTCACTCACGAAACAGATTAACTTAGTTTATCACATCATGGGGACAGAGAAACGTGACTTCCCTTGCTCACTATCACTTCTCTACTGAGCGCGTTGCGTGCTCGGCTGTTGGCTCCCCCCTTGTTGACTCTGGCTCTCGTATACTGGCACGCGAGCAAACACTTTGGCATCTATACCTACATTCATATGGCACTGCTTCTCTCCCTCTCCTCCCGTCTCTCGTCTGACAGTGGCATTATCCTTGAAAATTCTACGTAGCTTGAGTTCTATTTGTGTAGTTCGTTGTGCATTTCGCCATGAATTAACCCCTTCAGTACTAGAACATGTTTTCATATTTATTCTGCTTACTTTTTGGTGATTTTATACAGCTTGTCACGGTGTGACTTTTTAGGAAGTTACCCCTTTAATTCTTTTGTCCAGCTCCGCTCTCCTTGGACCACGGTGAGAGTGGGCAACTAGTAATTATGCCATATTGTACATTAGTTTAAGTTCCTTTATATTCATTATTAGTTAATAAGAGTGTGTTTCTTTAGAATGTTATGTGTCGTAGGTAAGGATGTTAGTGAGTAAGGACAAAATTATTTATATTTATAGCATTAAGTATGTATTTGAGGGACGATATGTTTTCCCACGAGGCGCTGGCAAGCCTTTAAAACAAGGTGTGAGCGTGACCTTGCTTTGTGAAGGTGCTCACTCCACTTTTTCACGCGATTGTCCCGCGTGGAAAGTGGAGAAAGAGGTCTGCACGGTTAAGGCTACTGAAGGGATCTCTTACTATGAAGCAAGGATGCGAGTGAAGCAGACGCAGGCCGTACCTGCTTCAAACGTCTCCTACGCTTCAACAGTAAGGGCTCCACCTAAGATGTGTACTGTTGTTATCCAGACTGACCTCAGCGACCTGCTGCCTGCTCCATCTACCACCACTGATTCCCCTTCAACCTCTGCCTCATCATCTGCTAAAACTACTACTACTACTACTAAAACCTCTACTCCTATAACTTCCTCTGCTCCATACCTGTCTGCTATTTCTCGTACTCCCAGTAAGGGTGAGAAGACAGACAAGTCTAATAAATTAAATTTAACAAAACTTGAACGTCAACGCCCTTCTCATGTCGTCGCCGCTCCCGCGCCGTCGAGAAGGGGTTCTCACGCTCGCTCCCTCTCGACGAGCTCCGGGGAGTTAACAATTGATGAATCGATGGATGTCACCATTAGTAAGGGCCGGGAGAGGTTCCCCGGCAGCGCCTCTGAGCGCAAAAGGACTAAGAAAACGGCCGCCACCACAACTCTTAAGCCATAATGTTCAAGGTGTTACAGTGGAATTGCAGAAGTATTCGGAATAAAGATCCATACTTGTCACTTTTAGTGAACATACACAGGCCGTCCGTTATTTGTCTACAGGAGACGAGACTGCAGGATCAGCCTGATCCTGCAGTGCTAAAACACTACCACCCGTATAGAAGATATGAGGGACACGGCGTTGCCATATACATACACAAAACACTGACACAAACAGAAGTGACGTTGAATACACCTCTGGAAGCGGTCGCGTGCAGGGTGAGATTCAACGACACGTATCTGGCTATCTGTTCCCTCTACTTGCCTCCCAATACCTCCATTGTTGATGATGACATTACATCTCTTATTAGCCAGCTTCCGGGCAACAGGCTAGTTCTTGGCGACTTTAACGCCCATCATCAACAATGGGAAAGTGAGAGGTCAAGTGTACATGGGGAGCAGATAGTAAACATTTTATTACAGACAAACCTCTGTCTTCTGAACGATGGAAGTGCGACTCGTGTAGATGATCGGACTGGTAACGCGTCTGCCATTGATCTGTCGTTGCTCTCGCCAAATATACTCCCTGACTTCTCCTGGGAAGTCATCGACGACTCCCACGGAAGTGACCATCTGCCCATCTGCATCTCTTATGCACGCGACATCCCGCCCAATCCCCGCCCTCCCAAGTTTAACTTCAAGAGAGCAGACTGGGCAACCTTCCGTGGGGTTGCCGACGTGGATATATCTGGCGAGGACATTGACACGATGGTCAGCAACGCAACACAATCCATATTACACGCCGCTGAGGCTTGTATTCCGAAGACTTCTGCAGTTTACACTAAGCATGGAGTCTCATGGTGGACAACGGATTGCCGACAAGCACTTCGTGAGCGCAATAGACGATACAGGTACTTCAGCCAGCAGCCCAGTCAAACAAATTTCATAGCCTATAAAAAGGCAAGGGCTCAGGCAAGGAAAGTAATGCAAAGAAAGACTCATTCAGACAATTTATATCATCAGTGAACCGCACCACCCTCTCACAAAGTATGGAAGACAATACACATATTAAATAATAAAAATCCATACATTCCTATCACAACACTCAAAATAAACAATATTGTAATTGATAACAAAATAGAAATAGCAAATGCCATAGCCACCAATTCCATCAGGCCAGCAGCACAACTTATTATGACCCTACCTTCCTTCCAAGGAAGGAGGCAGCAGAACTCACTGTCCCAAACTTTGCCACGGGAGGCGTAAACTCGGACTACAACAGAGTTTACGTTGGATGAACTCCTCTTTGCCCTGAAATCCAGACAACATTTCATATACTATGTTACAACATCTTGGCCACTATTCCCTTTCAAAATTATCAACACTCTACAATAGAATCTGGACAACCTACACTTTCCCTCAGTCTTGGCGTTTCGCCTACACCATTCCAATTCCTCAAAAGACTGGACGCCTTACGGACCCCAGTGCGTTTCGTTCTATTGCGCTCACGAGCTGTCTATGTAAGGTCATGGAACGTATGGTAAAGCGAAGGCTACTTTTTGTTTTAGAAGCGAAGGGTTTGTTAGGTGATCAACAGTCGGGATTTCGGAAGTACCGAGGCACGATGGATCACCTAACACATCTGGAGCATTGCATTTCAGAGGCTTTTGCCAAAAAGAATTCATGATAGGGTGTTTTAGACATCCACAAAGCCTTCGACATGACATGGCGAGACGGTATCCTCATGAAACTCTACGCTCATGGCTTCAGAGGTAACTTGCTTTGTTTATAATTTTCTTCAGGACAGAACATTCTCTGTCAAGCTTCCTGGTAACGTAATCTCGGACGTTTTCGTCCAGGAGATGCCACAGGGTAGTGTTCTTAGTCCCATTTTATTTTGTATAATGATTAATGATATTCTGTCAACAACTCCCGTCCCCAGGAATCTTAAATACTCATTGTACGCCGACGATTGTGCGTTATGGCACTCCTCGCCTAACGCACAATTCTCGGCGGGGCGGATTCAGGATGCTCTTGATTCCGTCCAGCATTGGGCCTCGCTATGGGGATTTAAGTTTTCAGTTGCTAAGTGTATCGGTGTTGTTTTCACTAGACGTAACGTACCTGATTTGCAATTAACTCTTCAAGGCCAACCGATACCGTTTCAAAATTCAGTCAAGTTCTTGGGTCTGCATTTTGATAGCAGACTCAATTGGAAGACTCATGTTAATGAATTGCTCATTCGTTGTCGTAAAAAAATCAATGTCCTCAAATACCTTTCTGGTACTTCATGGGGAGCAGACAGAAAATCTTTATTAATGGTGTACAAGTCCTTAATTCGTTCTCATTTAGACTATGGCTCACCGGTGTATGGGTCTGCGTCGGAACCAACACTGAGGAGACTGGATGTTCTACAGAATGAATGTGTGCGAATGTGTCTTGGAGCCCTGCGCTGCACTCGTGTGGCGCGGATGGAGGTTGAGGCCAACACACCACCACTGCAAATCCGTCGCGACGCCCTTCTTTTATCCTATGAAATAAAAAGAGCCCGGAAGGCTCCCCTCGGTAACACAGCAAACAAGATTATATGGCAGCACCACCACCTACACAACGCGGTCCGCCGTCCAGTCTCAGTCAGACTACATACGCTCTGCTGGCAAACGGCCGTGAGACTGGACGATGCGGACCACTCGTGCTGCCCACCCTTCCCCATGGAAAGATCGCCCCACCACCTTCAACATCAACTGGCTTCAGGGAAGAAGGCTGTGGTTACCGAGGTGGAGCTCCAACACCACTTCCGAGCCCTCGTCGCTGGCCTCCCTCCATCCCTACATCTCTACACAGACGGCTCCAAGACAGGTGAATGTGTGGGTGCAAGTGTCTGGTCGTGAATGTGCCCTCAGGTTCCGACTGCCTACCCATACATCGGTGTTTTCTGCTGAAATTTTTGCTATTGACAAAGCCATAGATTATGCTTTAAATTCACTTCATAATTCAATTGTCATTTTTTCGGACTCTATGTCAGCCCTTCAGGCAATAGAGTCCGGCCGCACGGATACAAATGAAATCCAGGGCAACATCATTAATAAGCTGAATTCATGTCATAAATCCTTCTCACTGGTTTGGGTGCCTGGACATTCCAGTATACGCGGGAATGAACAGGCTGACATGCTAGCTCGGTCTGCTGCAGAGCTCGAGGGAGCGTGGAACCTCCGTCGGGATCTGCAGTCATGTCTCTCAGTTGTTAAATCATCAGCAAAACTCCTGTGGCAGAGTCACTGGGACAACCTCCACCTCCACACCACCAAACCCATCCTGGGCGAGTGGGCCTCCTCCAATCGCCCCACAAGGCGAGAGGAGGTGGTCCTCGCACGCCTCAGGATGGGCTGCACCCTCCCACCCACATGCTCCCCTACATCGCCAACACCTTTCCACCACAGTGTTCCACATGTAATATCACCCTATCTGTCGAGCACGTCCTGCTTCACTGTGTGCGTTATCGTGAGGAAAGGCGGCCCTTGGCGGCGTATTGCCGGGGTCGCGGCCTCCCGCTAACTCAAACCACCCTTCTGGGTGACGAACATCCGGATGTGGTCGATAGACTGATGATTTATCTGACTGAGACCAATTTAATCAGAGAGTTGTGATTTATGTGTATATATTATGTTATTTATTCTCCACTCTGTAAATATTTGAAAATATATATATGTATGTAAATAAAAGTATGAAAGTGTGTATGATTCCAATTTTGCGTGATCTAATGTGAATGTTTTCCCTTCATGTATATATGCAATACGTAGTGATGCTACGTAGCCACCCTGTGTGATTGTGAGTTATCCCTCCCTTCCCCATGCCCTGACAAAGGACAATAGTTTTGAGATAGGTATAGGATCCTTGTGTGAATGAAGCGTGCATGAGAATGTGTGTGGATATTTTATGTTAACATTAAAACAAATAAACAAAAAAAAAAGGTTAAATTAAAATAACTATATAAATAAAATAAATAAATGAATAAACCAATAAAAAACTGTATATATGTAAAACAAAATAAAAGACCTAATTTTAAAGAAATATAAGTCACAAAAAAACAATAGAGTAAAAATGGCCTAATACCCAAGACAGGGTGATGGCCAAATAAAAAAAAAAAATAAAAAAAAAAAAAGACCTCGCTCTCTCGCTCGCTTGCCAGGGGTCAACAGGGTCACCAGGAGGAGGCCTGCTCTCCAGCTGGGAAAGGCCACGTGGTGTGTGTGAGTTGTGGGCTAAAAGCCACAAAGGTATGTGTTGTGTATTATAACCAGTAATGGGGTGTTTTTATGTGTTTTGTGCAATCTTTTTACTCGTTTGACTGGATTTTTACGTGTGTTTTTGTCAGTGTTTGTACTTGGTTTTGTAATTGTTTTCAAGGGTTATATTTCTGGTATGTCCGAATATTTTTTTTTTCCCCATTCGTATGTTTTTCCATGTTGTTGCGAGTTCGTTATGAGTCGCGTTAGTTAAAGTTCCTTTGTTTCTCAGTTTTTTTTTGCAGGTGGTTCGATTATATCTGACCACGTGGGTACGAGCTACGGAGAGTTGCGGGAGTGTTATCCAGGCTTAATTTGTTTCGCGTGATATTTTGTTTGCCCTTCTTTATTTGTAAATTGTAAATAGTAAGTTATGATTAGATTAAATAAATTATTATAAGTTTCCGTTGCCTTTGTTTCATTTCATGTGGTTATACTTTCTTTTCTGTGTCGTTCCCTGAACCTGGAATCTATTAAATTTAGGGTGAAATAACCCATCAGAAATTTGGGGAACGTGACAAGCTTCAGAAACTTACGTGGAGATTAAAATAGTGAATACTCTGGCCATTAATCTCCTGACCTCCATAGACCCTTCCTAATGTGAATAAAATCGTTTAATCACACCCAAAACTCAAGGTAAAAATGCATCCCAGTACTGAGGGGTCAAATGAATAGAAAGTTGAATTTTGACGGTTTTTGTATAATTTTTTTTTCTTTTTTTTTTTGTGGGGGGCTTGCCAGTGGACTCTATTACAAGTTTCGTGTGTTTGTAATAGTTAAAAGAAAAAAGTGTAAACGCTCATAGAACATTTATTTATCTTGACTTTGTTCCTGGTGTTGCTAGGAGATTCTTTGAAATTTTCCTTTTCTTTTTTTCTTTTTGCAGTGATGTAAACAAAAGTAGAGGTTAACGTCCATCACCTTCATGTCACATTATCTCCATTTAGTTCTTGGTGTTACTGCTGGATTGTGTGAAGCTTGTGGTGTATTTACCAAAGATATCATTGAAAAAAAATAAGAAAAAGCTTAGGCGGGTTATTATTATTATTGTTGTCTACTTATTTGTCTATGTGATGAATGTCTATCAGATTATCGCTTTTCTTTCAACTTCTTTCAGCCTTAAATGCGTTAAGTTCTATGTATGTTCCTTCCTCCACATAACGTAAGAACAACACTCATCTTTCAGTACAGTACCACTTTATATCATTTCCATTATGTTCATTTGTCACTTGAAGGTGTGTGCAAGATGACCCTCGGGACACACACATGAACAAAGCCTGCTAGACAGTATTCTCGCAGCTCAAGGATTTCGCTCGCTCGACACTGAACGTCCAATGGCTTGCGGCGAGGCAGAGGACCGCTAAACCCACGCCTGGCGCACGTGATCGCCCACCCTTGCAACAAATGCCTATGTATGTGTGTGTGTGTGTGTGTGTGTGTGTGTGTGTGTGTGTGTGTGTGTGTGTGTGTGTAGCTCAAAGTTAGTGCTAGTGTGTGTGTGTGTGTGTGTGTGTGTGTGTGTGTAGCTCAAAGTTAGTGTGTGTGTGTGTGTGTGTGTCTGTGTGTGTGTGTAGCTCAAAGTTAGTGTGTGTGTGTGTGTGTGGCTCAAAGTTAGTGTGTGTGTGTGTGTGTGTGTGTGTGTGTGTGTGTGTGTAGCTCAAAGTTAGTGTGTGTGTGTGTGTGTGTGTGTGTGTGTGTGTACCTACGTACTTATATACCACACCTCATAAATATATATAATACAAACCGCATTTTACCCTCTCACTCACTCACTCACTGACTCACTCGCTCGTTATCCTTGCCATCACACTGAAATAACACTTGCATACACGAATTGCCTCTTCTTATCTCTAAATTCCATCATAATCCGGATTTCCTTTCAATACAAACTAGTTTCATGCATTTCTTCACTCACTTATCTTGCCCTTGGCTCTTTCTTATCATCACACATTTCGTATCACAGAAATAAAGATAACTAGTAATATCTAGAAAATTGTGGATTACGTAATGGCATATTTCATTACCTTTACGGACACTCACGTCACTCATTCAGTATACTTACCGTTATGAATTCAGTAACGTCAAGAATCTCATACCAAACGTGATCAACTTATCACCAAACATTTTCCTAATTACTCATCACAGCCACACGCTTCATTTTCACATATACACCATAATTCCAAGTTCTTACACCTTTCCTTGGTTAATCATTCGACTATAAACATGTAAGGGAAGGAGAGGAAAGGAGACAGAGACAAAAAGACGGACAGACAGTAGAGTGAGACCACCTTGATTTGTACTTTAAATAGACACGTTTTTATCACTCGCCCGGTGAAAGAAAGAAATACAGACGAACAGATACACAATGAAAGAAAGGGAGAGAGACACAAACAAACAACTTCTTTAACTCACTACTGTCACGTTTTTATCACTCACCAAGAACAGTTGTGTGAGCGACTCAGTGACTCAGTCGACAACAGAGTGCAGACGCGTGTATCGATCTCTCACGCGTAGCCTCCAGTCAGGTCTGTGAGGAGCGGGTGGCGTGCTCTCTCTCGCTTTGATAGAGCGGGAATGGCCAGCACTTCTCGCCCCGACTTCAGTCTCCAGCCCGTGGCACAGTCCGGCAGAGTTGCCACGGCCCGGATTTAGAAAGCACTTTATTTTCTCTAGACTCCGCGCTATATGACACTGAGAGAGCTATTAACATCCTCTGCAACATACAACGGCAGGGAATAATAACTTTACATCACCTAAGAAGGTGTATTCCAATATAACATCGACATTAAGGTCGATTCACACACATCAGTGACGTATCAAGTGCCGCGTCCGTCTCAGTGTTTCAGTGTCAGTGAAAAAAAAATCGTTACTTTGAATTCAACCGAGGCATTTAAACACGTCCGGCGCAGTGCCGTGTTTTGACTTTTGACTCTCAGTGTCAGTGACAGTTACGTCTCCGTTCCGTGAAGTTCAGTATCATCGCCACCGATATTTTTTTTAACTTTTCACGGACGCCGGACGAGTGTTCTGAGCTCTCAAGAAAATGGATGACGAAGTACTTATACTGAATTGGTGCGAAATCATCCTGTTCCGTATGATTTAATTGTCACAACGTAAATATATGGATAGCAGTTTTCGGTCATTCTGAAGTACTGGAAAAATTTTGTTTCATCATCAATTGGTTCGTTGTACAGAGTCGTAAACTCTCCTTCAGTTTCTCTTTTCTTCCATGCTTCATGTACCCACTTTCTATTTTTTCACTTTTTGTTCTGCCTCCTCCTCCTCATCAAGAATTATGGCAATCATTGCCAAGTCCACGTCTGTAAACTTTGCCATCTTCGAAATCACTGACCATGTTGTACGGCGTCACCACGGATATGTGTGAACACGCCACGGAAGCGACACGGGTATCACTGACACTGAACTAACACGGTACTGATACTGCACTGATGTGTGTGAATCGACCTTTATAGACGCACCGGGAACCCAGTAACGGTAACCAATAGCAATGTAATACTGAACATAACAGACAAAAATAACAACAAGAACAACAACAACAATAATGATGGTAATGATAATAAGTTGGGAAAAAATACCAACAGGTACGGTGGCGGTGGTGATGGAGTCATGGGTCGTCAGATTGCCCACGCTGCTCCTACCTGACCACCGTCAGCAGCACCTCCAGGAACAAGTCACCCATATACTTCCCACCGCAAGTTTCTCAAACCCACAAAAGTAGGTAACAGTCACTCTGTGGAGGAGGAAGAGAAGTAGGAGGGAAAATACCACTCAAATAAGAAAGTAGATGAAAAATTAGATTAAACGAAGACACGGAAAATGATAAACACACACACACACACACACACACACACACACACACACACCGCGTAGCGTAGTGGTTAGCACGCTCGACTCACAACTGAGAGGGCCGGGTTCGAGTCCCGGGGCGGCGAGACAAATGGGCAAGCCTCTAAATGTGTGGCCCCTGTTCACCTAGCAGTAAATAGGTACGGGATGTAACTCGAGGGGTTGTGGCCTCGCTTTCCCGGTGTGTGGAGTGTGTTGTGGTCTCAGTCCTACCCGAAGATCGGTCTATGAGCTCTGAGCTCGCTCCGTAATGGGGAAGACTGGCTGGATGACAAGCAGACGACCGAGGTGAATTACACACACACACACACACACACACACACACACACAGGCAGTAGGCTGCTTATATTTGGCAACAAACCAACTCTCCCGCCGGCCCAGCGTTGTTCTGTCACGACACGGCTCGGCTCGATTCGTGTCGGTCCCAGGATGACGTCATATATACGTAACCGCTTTCATTTCAAAAATGACCCCCTAGAAAAAAGACTCCTAAGCCGGAAAGTTTATTAAGTTTTGAAAGGACATGTTCTCTTGATAACTATGGGAATATAAAAACATTCCTTGGTTGACTAATGATAGAAATATTTTTAAGGAATTATTTGAAGAAAATTACATCAATACCATAAAAACAAACATTCCAAAGTACACAAATCTGATTTATCGGGAATGGAAAACACTTTACAAAAATAGAAACGACCTTGTCAGGCCTTTGAAACTCACCTGAAAGCTCAAGAGGAAGAACTATAAACGTTAACAGATTGTTATAATTTGTCACTTTAACGGGCCTACAAATCGCTGCAAAGTTCACATATTCAACTCAACACCAGCGTCTAACACTTTAAAACATCTCCCACGATTTTTTTAAGCAATAATGTCTGGACTAGCGGTTAAAAAAAAAAAAATACGCTGAGAAGAGAAAAATCGAGCATAAATCGAGTTATTTACCCACAAAAAAAAAACAGTTAATTAATTACATTTCACTTGACTGAAGCATCAAACAATCTTCACAACTCAATAAGTATTCGTAGAAACCATTCAAAAGGATTTATAGGCCAATAAAGGTAGAGAATAATGAGAACAATATTCAAACAAGGACAGACCTGGCTGTGGGCGGGGCTTAGCGGCACGGCGGCTATATAGCAAAGACTATAGATAAAACAAGACTGGAAAGATTGCCATTCACCATAAGAAATTCGTGTCGCCAGTAAAGATGCCATATACCGCTAGAATAGTGGATAACAGCGCCATCCATTGAGTGAACCGCAAACTAACGCCTCGGTAAACAAACAGCGCCACGAATTGAATAATCGCTTTGAGTTCCTTCCTCTACACACACACACACACAAACACACTATCAATAATGTACTCTAGTACAGTACATATTTACTTCATCTACCTGTGACCCCGTTCTAGCTCCCTTGTATCCAACTTGAGTTATATCATAGAGATATATGTATATTGTAGATGTGCGATAACTATTCATAATTAGGGAGGCGACACACACACACACACACACACACACACACACACACACACACACACACACACACACACACACACACACACACGGCGAGGCAAATGGGCAAGCCTCTTAATGTGTGGCCCCTGTTCACCTAGCAGTAAATAGGTACGGGATGTAACTCGAGGGGTTGTGGCCTCGCTTTCCCGGTGTGTGGAGTGTGTTGTGGTCTCAGTCCTACCCCGAAGATCGGTCTATTAGCTCTGAGCTCGCTCCGTAATGGGGAAGACTGGCTGGGTGACCAGCAGGCGACTGAGGTGAAAAAAAAATACACATAATGAGCTCTCAGATCGCACCGTAATGGGCAATGTCTGGCTGTCTCGTCAGAGACTGCAGCAGATCAAACAGTGAACACACACACACACACACACACACGTGTGTGTGTTGCCTCACTAATTACAAATAGTTGGATACAAGGGAGCTTGAACGGGGTCACAGGTGGATGAAGTAAATATGTACTGTACTAGAGTACATTATTGGTAGTGTGTGTGTGTGTGTGTGTGTGTGTGTGTGTGTGTGTGTGTGTTTATTTACCTATAGTTGTGCTGTACAGCATGGTACATTAGCCTGTCTCCATATCTATAGCTATGCATATAGCTTGTCTTTAAAGATGTGTATGGTGGCTGCAGTAACCACCCTTTCACTTATTTCACTTAAGCTGTTCCAGATGTCCACTGTTCTGTGTGTGTGTGTGTGTGTGTGTGTGTGTGTGTGTGTGTGTGTGTGTGTGTGTGTGTGTGTGTGTGTGTGTGTGTACTTTCTCTATTTATAATGTACTTTGGTAAATTACATGTCACCTACTTAGTTAAATATTTTCAAATTGGTTCAAATAAGCCAAATTACAGATTATATATATATATATATATATATATATATATATATATATATATATATATATATATATATATATATATATACATACAAACTCCATTAATTCGGCTCTTAATACTCTCAAAAGGCCAGAAATCCAGATTTTTAAGGCCAAAAAAAATACCAATTAAAATCAGGAAAAAATAATTAAAGTTTCACAGAATATGTTTTTTGCAGTTGAATTCTTTATTTTCTTTCATTTATATGGAAATACAGAACAGTGTTTGATATGCATACTTTATGTACTGAAAAGAGATAAAACAGTATGCTGAAAATATGTAATATTCCTGTGTTTTGTAACTGTTGTGTTTGGTGTTTTTTGTTGGCGTTGGGTACTGCACAGTAAAAAAGTAATATGCGTACGTACTGTACCTGTTTGGTGCTCTACACATGGATTACTTTTGCATATTAATGGGAAATACAAACACAATGTTTTTGTAAGTCATATTTTTTTATTTATTTGCCAATTTTGAGAGCAATGATTTTTTTTTTTAAGTGTTATCCAGAAATCTGGAATTCTCATGAAAGGAAAAACACATATCTAAGCAAGTTTAATAAGTTCATTGGAAATTATAAACATAAACAATTACCAAAATAGCAGGCCTAGATTCTAGAATGGAAGCTATGTTACAAATATAGCAGAAGCAGGCAAGCATAAGCAAACAAATGTAACGCAGGTTTATACTGATTTGTACAGGTCTCAACCAAATCAAGTATACTACGATCCACATGTTAAACACCAGTACTTACCTGTCATGATCTTTAGGAAAGCGATGGAAGACCAAGTGTGGGTGGGTGCCCTTTGTCCTGCGACAAAATTAACACATGGATGCCCCACTCTAGTGTTAATTTTTGCGGATTTCTTGAGAACATGCGGCGTGTAACCTGTCACTGCTGTGGGCCCTCTTGTTTGAGTGTTGACACATGTAAACATGCAGACGGATCAACGGTGCTGATCTTGATCTTAAGCTGCAACAGCAGCGCCATCGCGTGAGTGAACCGCAAACAAGAAGAGTTACAAGTTTGCCTAGGCTACACGGTAAATTGACGCTTTCCAGTCTTGTTTATTTATATAGTCTTTGATGGCAGGCTCAGCTGAGGAGGCGGTAGCCATATTTTTTTTCCTCTTCATCATAATTAAACCACCTAACTGCAGACATATTTCACTGGCAAATATGAAATGTTACACATGCAGCTCCACTTTGTGATATGTTTGGCTTGCAATTAGTGACGGAAGATGAGATAATGACCTAAATATGGACAACCTACTGGCACCTCAGCCCACCCCTCTGCTGACATAACACACAACCCTTCCTGTATCATTATTTACCTAAATGTCCAGGTGTGTGTGTGTGTGTGTGTGTGTGTGTGTGTGTGTGTGTGTGTGTGTGTGTGTGTGTGTGTGTGTGTGTGTGTGTGTGTGCCACAATCCCTACGGAAATTAAGATACCCAACACAAGCCAACCTTACCAGACATTCCAGATCTGCCAAACACTGCAGATTGCGGGAAGCCGTACGTACAAACACATATATACCGTGTGTCCATCAATCTTCATCGTCTCGCAATAACAGTACAGTAAGAACGTCTACACTGATATCAAACACTCACAGTCACAACTGCACACACACTGAGCTCCTCAGCCCGCCCGCTTCTGAACTGCCATTTCCCGCCGTGGAAGCGAGGTTCCGCCTATCCACGGGTCACGTGCTGCTCCCTTGGTATATCATAGGCCACAAACACAGAGTGTGTTTGTTGATTATTGGCAGAAAAAAAAAAACAATCTCTCTCTCTATGGTCTTTGCGCACACCCCTCGTCTTGCCACGCTCTCCCCCATCCTGATCCATCCCACTCCGTACCTAAAATCATGTGAATTTCTGAATTATCTCAAATAAACGTCAAAACTTGCATCAGGTGTCTTGCTTATCGCTGAATATTGATACTAAGACGAGGAGCAAGTCATTATCTGCTACACTACACTCCTCCAGCAGTGAGCGGGTGTTATCTCTTGAACCTCTGCGTACCAGCAAGTGCACTAAGTGTAGCAGTACAGCCAGCCAGTCACATCAACCTTCCCTGTAACACCTTGCACAACCTAGCGTGTTATTACAGCACTGCATCCTCTCACCGTCCCTCTGCAACAAAAACACTGCATTGTCATGTATATATTACCGTCCATTATGATTATTTTTTCGGCAGTCAAGAAGCTGTACGTGACATTGAACAGATGATGATGAATATTAGAAATATTACGTTTGATAACTAACATGCAAGGTGAAATAGACAGACGGAACTGTTTGCTTTCACGCACAAAATATATAATACATTGCTCCTATAAGTAACGGGACGGCTTCCGTCTCACTGTCATGTCTACAGCACTCACGTCCATCTCAACCTGTCATCGTCATTCGCCTGTGCTATGTATCAAGATCAAGAAATATCCTTGAGTGTTTTACAAAACCTCACGACCCGTAGTACACAACACCAACCTCACACTATACCTACGTCACCTCCGGCCTTCGCTCCAGCCACAGCTACCAAGTCTCCGCCACAGGTCTCCAGCAATAACAATCTCCGAGACAAGTACTGGCAATGATGGTTTCTTACACCAACTTATACAAGAGTATTAGTTGCCTGGCAAAGGAGTAAGGACTGGCTGTGTTGTATGGATGCGGGGAGAGGAAGTGTGCCAGTCCATACTGACAGACGGCGGCCGACTGGTGGCGACTGAGAGGTGGGACACGATCGGCAGGACAGCGACTAGTAGATCTGAAGGAGAGAGACAGAATTAGTTACAAGATGCATGGCGAAAGTGAAATAATAAATGTTATGGCGAAAGCGAAATAATAAATGTCAATGTAGGATTTATTTGTAAGAAGATTCACGCGAACCCGACATATCTGTAACCTTAGGGATTGTTCATAGGAGGTAAAGCTTTTCAACTTAAGAGCTTGGACATCAACTAAATAGAAGTAAAGTATTGGAGAGCAGATGAAACACACTTTACATAGCCTATATAATAGTAACACGATGTGGGTGAATATAAAGACTCCTGTGTTGGATCGATACTTTAACTAGGAAATTAAAAAGTAGTTTACATTACGTTGCCTCGTAATACAGTTTGGCACACTGATATGAATAAAAGATAATAGCATGACTTTTACAATATATGCCATAGCTATAGTAAATAAATAAGTGACATTATGCATAATGAAAACTGGTGTGTTGATAGAGGAAGACCACAACTTAGTTTAACTCGTATCCTGGATGCCGTAACTAGGTAGGAGAATAAACATAAGACGCATCTATTACATGCACACATTAGGAAGACAGGAAGCATCAGTCACATTTTCTTAGAGATTACTTTTCTCTAACAGTGAAGAGTCTATACACTGGAGCAGATAATAAGTGAATAGCAACAACAACGCAAGTCACGCACGGAAACACCTGCCTAACACATGCATACCGATGAAGGGGAGGACGAGAATTATCTTCCTAGTTCCCACTTCGTGCCTCGCAACACTAGGAAAATGCAAGGTGGCCTTCGCAAGGCCTCTACCAGACCCTAAAGGTCTATGTGTCCCGCATGCCTAAGTGTACACATCACTAGTTTGATTGTACTGCGGTGGTCAGGAATATGGTGTACACTGAATCTTATGTTTTCGTCTTCCTTTCAACTCCTCTCATACTCTGAAACACAACACCCCCGCACCTCCACTACTTTCAAATCTACACGAAGTCACTCTGGTTTTCAAGGGTATTTATACAGTTGTAGTGACGCATTAACGCGATTTACCAGGCTAATGATTTTTGTGGCCCTGTACAAGTAGCGAAAGCAAAGAGTTTGAATACATTCTTGCTCAATGGGCGAGAGCATGCAGAGCGTTCCTAAATAGCTATAGCCAATAATGTAAAAGTAGCCCACACGAGTGGTTCGAGTGACCTTACTTTGAACATTTCAACTTCTCGCGACCCACAGTAAAGAAACAATAATGTGTATAAACTAATCTGAATGTTGGAGAGAAGGGGAGGAGGAAAGAAGACAGCCGCAGGGAGGAAGAAGGCTGTGTATACATTCGAAAGGAGTTCTTTGTTTTATGTTCTTAAGATGAACTATGAAAAATTACATTATAACAATTTACGAAAATGAGGATAAATACAATCTAAGAAGCGAGTAAACAAAGAACTAAATGTAGTTAACAGTATTTCTTTGGTAACCTTGAGTTGGAGCGGGGGAAGAATAGGTATAGAAACGGCAGAGCATCTTATTTGAACCATGCAGTAAGCGCTGCATTACGTATATTCATACACAGTGAAAGCTTAAGATTTTTTTCTGTCCCTCTGACCCGTCAAAATTTATCTCGCGACCTAGTTTGAGAACAGCTTGGCTGTACCATCACAGATCTCGTGGAATGATTGTGTTCAGCAATCAGATTATACTTTATAGATTAAAATCCTACAATATATATTTTGCGCTCCACCTTAAACTGAATCCGTTTACATGTTAATAATTCCATTGTAAATACGATAACCGATAGACAGAGGACTGAAGATACAAGGAAATTAAACAGTGATCCATTTGAGAGTAAATCCTTCTGTTTGGTGTCTTCCCGGAGTCTTAAACACGTCAAATTGTTGATAAAGCCCCTTAGAAATGTAGTAACTGATAGACGGAGGATTGAAGACCGAGAGAAACAAAACAGTGATTTCCTGTGAATTAAATCCTACAGTCTTGTGTCTGTCTCCCAGTCTTAACTGATATATTGACAATTTCCTTAATAAACACGGCAACTGATAAGAGGAGGAGTGAAGGACTTACCATAAGGGGAGCCAGTGAGGAACGTGACGACTTCCGCCACTGAGATGACTAATTCAGACACCACGGCCACTCTTTTACTTTTCCTGGATTGCATAAGAGACGTCTTATCAAGGAGTCAGGAACATTTCACCAAGGATTGACTCTTGTATACCTCACACCACTTTGCTTCTCCTGAATTGCATGACAGGTAAATTATTAACCCCTTATGCACCATGACGCGTTTCCACATTCATTCTGCTTACTGTTTGGTGATTTTGTGCAGCTTCAGAAACTCATGTGCGGGATTAAAATAGTGAAGACTGTGGCCATTAATCTTGTGACCGCCATAGACCCCTCCTAAAATGGTCTAATCGTACACAAATCTCAAGGTATAAATGTGACCCAGTATTGAAGGGGTTAATATACTTAACCTTCCCAGCATTGCTTTAGAAGTTACTTAACTAATCATCAACTATGTATATCTGTAATAAGACTAAATTATGAAGTGTAGCATGACAATCTATCGGTACCAAGGCATCAATATAATTTCTCGTAACAAAACCATTAACCCCTTCAGTACAAGGAGGCATTTTCATGTTTACTGTGGTTACTATATTTGACGATTTTATACAGCTTCAGAAACTTATGTGGGGATTAAAACAGTGACGACTCTGGATATTAATCTTCTGACCTGCATAAACCCTTCCTAATGTCAATATAATCGTCTAATCACACCCAAAAAACAGAATAGGATTGCAACCCAGTACTGAAGGTATTAGAAAACTATCTTTATTTACTTGAACCTGAATACTATAGCAATGGATCATATAAGGTTTACACATAATAACAGCCATAGTATACCAATGGTGTACAGCAGGGGTTCTCAACCTGGGGTACGTGTACCCCCAGGGGTACTTGAGAGGAATTTTAGGGGTACGTGGCAGGTTTCTCAAAATACTTCAGCTTTGAATAACTGCAAATTTGTTCGTAGTATACAATGTGGCCTACATGTGCTAGGCTGCAGGTGTCCTTCACTAGAACCAGGACACGTTAACAACGTTAACAAGGAAACTCCTGGAGTTATATAACTTGAGAGGGAGCTCTCTTGGATTACAGTTGCCACACAACCTTGCAAACCTATAATATTTGCTCCGATTTATTATTTTATATGTTATTCACACACACACAGTGACTTATCACTATCACTAGTTACAAGTTGTAACTAGCTGCAAGCAACACTAGTTCACTGCCATAATGATCGAAATTTGTCTGATATAGTTCCTTTTTGGAATGTAAGTCACATATAGTGTCTCCCTGTGAGGTACCAGTTCCTATCGACACCACCTCGTAGAAACATACTAATATTAATCAAAAATTTTGTCTGCTCCACATATATCACACAAATTAAACTTAATAAACTAAGTCAATAAATCATACATTTATTCTTACCCTTCCTGAAGCTGCATTCTGGGAAAGGGGTACGTGATCAATACTGAAAGACTTTGAGGGGTACATAAGATTAAAAAGGTTGAGAACCCCTGGTGTACAGTGTATCGAGAAGCGAGGACGAGGCTGCGAGAGTGGCAAAGCTGAACATGAGCTAGTATCCCAATGAGAAACAAAGGGAAGGTTAGTGCTGCGTTAAGTGTGCAGTGTGTGAAGAGTGTGGGTGTGTCTCAAGCAAGGTGCGTAGCGTGAAGAGTTAGCGTGAAGTGAGAATAGGATAATAATCTTCTCTCCTCTCCCCTCCTCCCTCACCCTTTCCCTGTCTCTGTGTCTCTCTGTCTCTGTCTCTCTGTCTCTGTCACACTGTCATTGTCACTGTCTCTCTCTCTCTCTCTCTCTCTCTCTCTCTCTCTCTCTCTCTCTCTCTCTCTCTCTCTCTCTCTCTCTCTCTCTCTCTCTCTCTCTCTCTCATCATCATCATCATCATCATCATCATCATCATCATCATCATTATCATTCCCACCTACACACTCCGCTTCCTCTCATTACTAAACTGAGTCACACACACACACACACACACACACACACACACACACACACACACACACACACACACACACACACACACACACACACACACGCCCAGTGACCACCGGCGTCCAGGAGTGAAGGTCGTCATCAGACAGGTTGGGGTAAACTTTTGGGGCTTTCCCGAGACGCTGCACGAAAAAATGAAACGTTGTAAGTATATTGAGAGAGAAAAAATAAATATATGTAATAAAAAAAACTGGGAAAACTAAGTATGCATGTCTGTATAATGAAAAAAAAAGGAAAAGAAACAGGAATGAGGAGGAGAAATGAAAGATAAAAGACAGGTTTTGCAAAAATGATCGGATGAAAGGAGTAAAACATGAAGAGGAGGAGGAGGAGAAAGAGGGAGAGGGAGAATAAGACAAGAAAAAGGAAGAAGACAAGGAGGAGAAGGAGGAAGGAGACGAGGAAGATGAAAAGGACGAGAAATGAGGAAGACGACGAGGAATGAGGAAGACGACGAGGAGGAGAGAAACAAGAACACGTGGAAAAGGAAGAGGAGGAGGAAGAGGAGAAAGAAAGAAAACAAACGAAAACATGAGGACAAGAAGAAGACGAGGGGGAGGAGAAAGACGAGGACAAGAAAGGAAAATGAGGAAGAGAGAACAGGGAGGAGGAGGAGGAGGAGGAGGAGGATAAGACCAACGAAGACGACGAGAAAGACGAGGACAAGGAGGAGGAGGAGGAGGAGGAGGAGGAGGAGGATAAGACCAACGAAGACGACGAGAAAGACGAGGACAAGGAGGAGGAGGAGGAGGAGGAGGAGGAGGAGGAGGAGGAGGAGGAGGAGGAGGAGGAGGAGGAGGAGGAGGAAAAGGAGGAGCACGGGGAGGACGAGCAACATGGAGACGAAGATTAGTACGAGGAACAAACACACACACACAACACACACACACACACACACACACACACACACACACACACACACACACACACACAGGAATGAATGCCCGCGAGAGCGTAAAACTCAATATACACATGTATAAGACAAACAGACAGAGAGAGAGAGAGAGAGAGAGAGAGAGAGAGAGAGCAATCACCTTGGGGAACACCACCCAGCATGATTCACGGCCAGCTATTTAAAAATCTCTCTCTCTCTCTCTCTCTCTCTCTCTCTCATCTACACATCCTGGTTACACACACACACACACACACACACACACACACACACACACACACACACACACACTGCCTCCAATCCTTCCCTCCAGCGTGGGGGTTTTCCCTCCATACCTCTCTTTCTCCCTCCTTCCCTGCACCAGCAAACCCGGGAAGAGACTGGAGGGAAGGCGGCCGGGGGATGGGGGCCCTGGGGCGTGAAGGAGGGAACGCAACAAGGCGAGAGGGCAGCTTGCCAGGGCCTGAGATATAAAGGCAGGACCTGACGCTGTCCCATCAGTTGTTGCCGCACCTCGAAGGATCTGAACACTTCCGTCCGTCCATCAGTCTGAAATCGTCGGTTTTTATTTCAGCAAAGAAGGCAAGACAAGGTAATTTGTTGTCTGTTTTGTGCATTTGTCCATTTCATAAATTCGATGTCTTTCTTTTCGTCCATCCGTCAGTCAGCAATTGTTCAGATAAAGAAAGCAAAGGAAAGATAATTTGTTGTTAATGTGTTTCTTCTTTTTACATCTGTTTATCAATTTGACTAGTTTTATTGCTTTCTTTGTCTCTGTCCATCCGTCAGTCAAAATCGTTCCTTGTTCAAACAGGGCAAATTGGGAGAAGGAACGTGATGTGCGGTAGCAATACGTAAAGTACTTAGTTTTATGTCTATTGTTTGTGAATTGATTTAGAAGTTACTTAGTAAGAAAATAATAAGATTTATCTGATCGTAGTATTTCTTTAATATTATTTTTTATTAGTTTGGAAGGTGTTACGTTTGCCGAGACGCGACAAGCAAGGGAAGGCAACATGACGCACCTATTATTATACTTCTGTTTCGTTAGCTTAGGTGTTGATGAAAGAACGAACACTAATGGTATAGTTCTTATAAATAAAAACAAAACTGTCACGATAACTGGAGCCTTTGAAAGTAATGGAGGTGCGGAACAGAAGCGTTTCAGAAAGGCACTTGTTAATGTACCACTGGAGCCATAAACGCGCACTTGAAGGTCTGTGTCACCTCAGCTTTGGGAAAGAAGTGTGAGGTGCAGCGCAGAAGTGTTTTGGAATATGACACTTTTTTACACAGTCTGATCTTGTTAATTTGTCAGTAGAGGTGTAAACACACACACACAAAAACCAGCGTCACTTCACGTAAAGCTTTTTGAGCGTGGTGTGAGGAGTGGAGCAAAAGTATTTTGGATTATGATGCTTTCTTGGATGTCTATTTGAATTTCAAGGGAATTGGCAATCAGGTGGGACTTTTATATTATTATTTTTGTTGCCCTTGGCCGGCTTCCCCTCTTGCATAAAAAAAAAGTGTGAGTGCGTATTAGTACGTATGTGTGTGGAAGACTAACCTATCCTTCTCTACCACCACCACCACCACCACCAGGAGCCATGCCACGTCTCCTTCTGCCGTCACTCCTCCTGGCGACTCTGGTGGCGTGCCTTCTGCCACAGGGAGAGGCCGCCCCGGGGCACTACGGCTATGGACACCGTGGGTACTGGGGACGACGCCCTTCCTACTCCCGCTACTATTATTACAGGAAGCCCCAGCACCGCCCCACCTACTCCTACTACTCCCCGCCCAACAGATACCCTTCAGGAGTGGGCGGCCATATCCACGGGAGCCTGGGAGTGGATCACGGAGGCCAAGGGCACGGCAGCGGGTCAGGGAGTGGATCAGGGAGTGGACACGTGCATAATGGTGGAGTACTGGATGATTTTGGTGGAGTAGATAGGCCAGGAAGTGACTTGGGTGGCGTAGGTGTAAGTGGTAGTGATCTCGGTGGAGTAGGGAGTGATCTAGGTGGAGTTGGGGGTGACTTTGGTGGAGTAGGGGGTGATTTCGGTGGAGTGGACAGGCCAGGGAGTGATTTAGGGGGAGCAGGTGGAGTAGGGAGTGACTTTGGTGGAGTGAACAGGCCAGGGAGTGGAAGTGGAGTGGATGGCGGAGAAGGACAAGGGGGCGAGGAGCAGTTTGTCATCCCTGACTTATTCATCAGATCCAACGTCCCAGGTGAGAGAGAGAGAGAGAGAGAGAGAGAGAGAGAGAGAGAGAGAGAGAGAGAGAGAGAGAGACTGCAGTACTACATTACATTAACTTCCTTTCTACATTTTTTTTCTATTTCTTTCCCTCCTTCCCTCTGTCCTTCCTTCCCTCCATTCTTAAGAGAGAGAGAGAGAGAGAGAGAGAGAGAGAGAGAGAGAGAGAGAGAGAGAGAGATGAACTGCATTATTATATTACATCAAGTTCCTTCCAATAAAAATCCTACATCTTTTCTTTTTCCCTCCTCTCCATCCTTCCTTCCCTCCCTTCTTTTCTCCTCCCTTCTCTCTTTCCTTCCTTCCCTTTTCTCTTATCTGTTTTTATATCCTAACTCCCCTCTTTCCTCCGCTCTTACCAACCTCGATCCCTTCTTCATTTCAGCTAATCAAGTCTCTCTCTCTCTCTCTCTCTCTCTCTCTCTCTCTCTCTCTCTCTAAGAATAGACGTATTAGTAGTTTCCTTCTTCAAATAATATCATATATACTCTTTTTTTTTACAGCAGTGGCGAAGAATTAAAAGGAAATAAGAATGACACCCACTCCTCCTCCTCCTCCTCCTCCTTCTCCTCGACCTTCGCCACGACCTCTACGAATGAGTGAAAAAAAGAAGAATGAAGAACAAGAATGACAAAAACAAAACAATGGAATAGTATGCGACACGGAAAGAAAATTTATCTGTTTGTGTAATATTCTGATATGCTCTCTCTCTCTCTCTCTCTGATCTTAGAAATAAACGTATTCGTAATTTTGTTTTTTGTGTTTCCTTATCAATTCACACACACACACACACACACACACACACACACACACACACACACACACACACACACACACACACACAGATGAATAAATATAAAAAGAAAATAGTGAAATACGAGAGAGAGAGAGAGAGAGAGAGAGAGAGAGAGAGAGAGAGAGAGAGAGAGAGAGAGAGAGAGAGTCACTACAGAATAACCTGGACACAATTACTTTCCTCAAACTGCAAACTGATGATAAACTTTATATACGGGAAGCAAAAATGTCAACAAGAGGGGGAGAAAGAGAAAGAGCAGGAAGAGGAGGAGGAGAGCAAACAGACTCCTCCCTCTAGTTTTTCTTATCTGTTATCTTTTTCTCGCCTACTCCAGACATCTTTCTTTCTATCTTGTTACGTATTTGTATAGGAAACTGTACTTTTTTTTCTATATCATTCACATAACTTCCCTTTCAACCTTGTGTGTGTGTGGGGGGCACGGGGGTCTCTGTGTGTGTGTGTGTGTGTGTGTGTGTGTGTGTGTGTGTGTGTGTGTGTGTGTGTGTGTGTGTGTGTTCACCACGATCGTCTACTGGTCACCCAGCCAACCTTTCCCCTACGGAAAGAGCTCAGAGCTCGTAGTGACCGATCTTCGGGTAGGTTTGTGTGTGTGTGTGTGTGTGTGTGTGTGTGTGTGTGTGTGTGTGTGTGTGTGTGTGTGTGTGTGTGTGTGTCTGTGTCCTCACCTCGGTCGCCTACTGGTCACCCAGCCAGTCTTCCTCATTACGGAGCAGGCCCAGAGCTCATAGTCCGATCTTCGGGTAGGACTGAAACCACATCAATACACAACACACACCGGGAAAGCGAGGCCACAACCCCTCGAGTTACATCCCACACCTATTTACTGCTAGGCTTGCCCATTTGCCTCGCTGCTTATCGGGACTCGAACCCGGGCCTCTCGATTGTGAGTGTGTGTGTGTGTGTGTGTGTGTGTGTGTGTGTGTGTGTGTGTGTGTGGGTGGGTGTGTGTGATTGAAAAACGTGGAAGATAACTCAGTGACGGTCTAAGATTTTGAGTTAAAACACTTTTGTTGATGCCTAATGTGACAGAAAGTGTGTGTGTGTGTGTGTGTGTGTGTGTGTGTGTGTGTGTGTGTGTGTGTGTGTGTGTGTGTGTGTGTGTGTAGTAGTAGTAGTAGTAGTAGTAGTAGTAGTAGTAGTAGTAGTAGTAGTAGTAGTAGTAGTAGTAGCATTAGCCGTAACATTAACAAAAATCACAACAGAAGCATCAACAGGGAAGTACAATAACAACATTAACAGCTGCACCAGACTGAATGGCCACGCCTGCCACACAAGATACACCCACAAAGGAGACACCACTGGTATATGTACACTGGCAATGAAGAGCAGCACATGAGGCGGCCCTACACGTCACCGCTACGCTACAACGAAGACTTACTGTCACCTCTAACTCATCTCTTGCCATCTTGAACATTTGGACAATGTAATGAGCGACAGATAGACTTTAGAAACCTATTAATAAAACCACCTACCTCATCATCTCCTCTTAACTTCTTCGATGCCATAACGCGTTTCCATATTCATTCGGCTTACTATTTAGAGATTTCATACAGCTTCAGGAACTTATGTGGGAATTAAAATAGTGAAGATTCTGGCCAGTAATCTTTTCACCTCTACATACCCTTCCTAATGCAAATAAAATCGTCTAATCATATCCAAAAATCATGGTGAAAAATAGGTGTCAGTACTGAAGGAGTTAAAGGCCGCCACAGCTGTCAAATCTCACAGCACTGCACGAAAACAGCATTGGCTTCTCCATCTGTTGCTTATTTCGCAGTTACGTTACACTACCACGTTACTGAAGCTGCTGCTGGAAGGCCACATAGTTATTACAAGCTTCATTAACGACATTAACCACATCAGTTAAGCTAAGGAAATTACACAAAAATTTAGTTTATTATTATTTTATCTGTTACTAATTACACTTCCGAGATTACAATGTTATCTTTCACTGTAGCATTCTGTTCACTAATAACACGTCACGATAGCCACACACACACACGTATTGAAAACCAGTGGCCTTTTATCGATTTATTCTTTATTACCGTTTTGTCGCCTCCTCCTACTTGAGAAAGAAACAAAACCTTCATTCATTCCTAATTACGTCACAGGTGGTTTGTGAATTATAAAAGTTCTATTTAGACTCATAAGACGCCATGACAGGGAACCCCACGAACACACGAACACAACCACAAACACCGACCATTCCACTACCATCACTTCCGTTGACACTATTGGGTTGGTTAAGTAATGTGTGATCACTGTGCACTGCAGTATTCCACTATTACTGAGACCACGCAAACCACTGAACGGCTTAATTATCCTTGATTCACTCGTTACAGCTCTACTTAAAACTGGCACTTTTAATGCATTCAGTGGTATGTGGCTTCAAAATTTCACTGTATAATACTCAAAAGACAGATAGTAAGAAGAAGACATTATAATTAGCACAGGTTTGATTATAACAATCACAACACTCGTTATAGCTTTGATAATTATAATCCATCTGCCACTTTTAATGCACTCAATGCTACGTTGATTAAAAACTTTTCTATTACAGTTCTCTATGGACAGCAAGAAGACACGTTGTAACTAGCATAGCTTTGATTATAACTATCACAACACTCGTTACAGCTTTAATTAATATATCTGCTACTTGTCATGCCCTCAATGATACGTAGCTTCAAAACTTCACTGTTACGATACTCCAAGGACAGTAAGAAGTAAGAAGACACATTGGAACTAGAACAGGTTTGGTTATAACCATCACACCATTCGTTACAGCTCTAATTAATCCACATGCCGCTTGTAATGCACTCGGTGGCACGTGGACTGAAAAATGCACTAAATTTAAACTAGCATTACGGTACTTAATAGTGAGAAGACGCCTCGTAACTATGGCAATTAATTCATTCTAACTATCACAAGTTAACTTTTCACCATGTAATTGGCCAAAAGCTTAACTCCTTCAGTACAGGACGCGTTTCCTTATTCATTCTGCTTACTATTTGGTAATGTTCTACAGCTTCAAAAATTCATGTAGGGGATTAAAATGGTGAAGAATGGTTACTGGTTCATTCTGGTTAGCCTACTATTTGATTTTATACAGCTTCAGAAACTCACATGGGGGAGATTGAAGTAACATATAACATAACATAAATAATAGGATAACAAAGGGCCACCAGGGCCCATCTAGGTTATCCTGTATCAGTCGCACAGCGACCTCGTCATCAGTACTTAAAGATACACTTACAAGTACACAATACATTATATACTAATTCTAAATATTTGGCCCATTAACAGGGCTAAGTCCTGCAGTGAAATCCTCTACAATTTGTGGTCCCCATACATGGGGATCATGTCTTGTTTAACTATAGTAAATTTCTTATAAAAACTATCATGCAGTGCTATACATAATTATAAATCTAATAAATTTAAGTGCTTATCTAATCTGTTTTTAAACATTGTCAAACTAGTGCTATTTACAACCCTCTCTGGCAATGCATTCCAGAAGTCTACCACCCTATGACTAAAGAAATATTTTCTTATATCTAACCTGCAGCCTTGCTTTCTAATCTTCCTGCCATGATTTCTAGTCCTATTTCCTCCTCTAAGGTAAAGAAAGATCTCACATCTATGTAGTTTGTATCTGAGAACATTTTAAATAACTCTATCATATCCCTCTTATACATCTCCTCTCAAATGAAAACATGTTTAATTCCTTTAATCTATCTCTATACTCCAGGCGCTTTAATGCTGGTATCATCCTAGTTGCTCTTCTCTGAACTGCTTCTAACATGTTGATATCCTGCCTATAGTGGGGTGACCAGGCCTGTATGCAATACTCTAAATGGGGCCTAACATAGGAATTATATAAGCTACGCACCACTTCCTTACTTTTATAACTAACATTTCTATTTATAAAACCCAGGATCCTATTTGCCCTATTTCTTGCTTCTAAACATTGCTTTGAAAATTTCATAGTCCTGTCTATCACTACTCCTAAATCCTTTCCTTCCTCTACTGCCTCTAGCCAACATCCCTCCATCTCATAGTTAAAGTTTGTGTTGTCTTTACCTAAATGCATAACCTGACACTTTTAGAATTAAACTCCATCTGCCACCTGTCTGCCCATGCTATCAGCCTGTCCAGGTCTCGTTGTATTCTGTAATTGTCCTTTTCACCCTGTACTGCACATGCTATCTTAGTATCATCTGCAAACTTTGATACTTTGCTACTAATTCCTATATCTAAATCGTTAATGTACACCAAGAAAAGAAGAGGTCCTAGCACTGATCCTTGGGGTACCCCACTAACCACTTCCTTCCACTCAGACATTGCCCCATTTAATACTACTCTCTGTTTCCTATCAGAAAGCCATTCACTAATCCAATCAACTAACCTACCCCTATCCCATGTAGTCTCAATTTGTACACTAGCCTCCTATGCGGTACCTTATCAAACGCCTTGCTAAAATCTAGATATATAACATCTATGCTATTTCCATCATCTAACTCCTTGGTAATATATTCTAAGATATCGAGCAAATTTGTAAGACAGGACCTCCCTGATCTAAAGCCATGTTGGGTATCTCTAATTAATCTATTCTCATTTAAATGCTCCCAAATACTACCCTTAATGATTTTCTCTAGTATCTTACATACTATACTAGTTAAACTGATCGGTCTATAATTATTCGCATCATCCTTCCTACCTTTTTAAATATTGGAGTAACATTAGCTAACTTCCAGTCCTGAGGTATCTCAGCAAACCTAAGTGATCTTTCAAAGATTAACTTAAGTGCTTCAGAAATACTGTCTACACCCTCCCTAAGTACTCTGGCATGTAGCTCATCAGGACCACTAGCTTTCCTATCGTCTAGTTCAAGAATAAATTTCCTAATAATTCCCGGTTTTATATCAATATTTTCTAAAGCTCTTAAACTACTCGTCGCACTGTTTGTAACAGGATTTCCTATTCTTTCCTAGTAAATACTGAAGAAAATTGTTCATTCAATAATTCTACTATGTCTTCATTTTGATCCACTACTACACCATCTTTTCTGAGTGGTCCAATCCTATCCTTATTTCTTTTATCACTGACCTTGTAATAACTATATAATTTTTGGGATCTTTACTCCCAGCTCTAGCTAGTTTTATCTCTGCCTGCCTTTTACTTTTTTATAACCTTACTCAAATCATCTCTGACCTGTCTGTACCTAATCAAATCTACATCTTCCCACTTTTCTGCAACTCTCTATATGCCCTCTTCTTCTCTCTGATCTGGCTACCTATCTCATGAGTCCACCATAATGGCTTCCTGTTTCTCTGCCTTATATCTTTGTAAGGGATACACTGCATCACTATACCCTTTACTACAACCTTAAAAATATCCCACATCTCCTGTGCAGTTTTATTTCCAAAACTATCTTCCCAGTTTACCTCTCCTAATAACTGACGTAACCTACCATAATTGCCTTTCTGATAGTTTGGGACTCTAGTCTTATTCACTATATTATCCCTACTGGAATTAATGATAAATCTAATTATATGATGGTCACTGTTTGCTAAAGTCTCTCCTACCTCAACTTCCTTTAAACAATGCTCAATATTTGTTAGTACTATGTCTAAAACCTTCCTCCCCTAGTAGGTTTATCTACCATCTGCACTAAATAGTTATCCTGAAAACTTTCCATAAACTTATTTTCACTAGCATCTCCTACCATCCTCTCCCAGTTTACTGACTTAAGATTAAAATCCCTAAGATAATTGTCTGACTAGTACACCCCTATTTATCTCATCTACCATAAGGTTGTCTACATCTGCTGACTGGTTAGGTGGTCTATAAAAGCTCCTACTCTAATAACCTTACTTTTGTTTACTCTAACATCCAGCCATAAGGACTCTACTCTGTTATCTACCTTAATACCATTAACCTGACTGGAAATGAAGGATTTTTTACATAAATAACTACTCCTCCACCTATCCTACCAATTCTCTGGTGTAAATACATAATGTATCCATCTACTTCATATTCTTTCCTATTTTCCTAAACTTTTCCTCATTTACCCATGCCTCTGTGACACATACAACATCTAAGTCCTCCTCAACTATATAACTAGATAACTCGTCCTTCTTGTTCCTAAGACTCCTGGCATTTACATAAAAACATTTAAGTCCTGCTACCTTCCTAGATGCTGTCTCCTTATTTGGAATCCTAATCTTATTCTCTCCTATTTGCACCTGGAAATCTTTCCTAATCTTTTCACTATCTCTGTTTATCCTATCTAATTTATGTCTAGCATCTTTCTTCTGGAATGCATTTGCTACCTCACCCCCTACACTCCATCCCAACTCCCCCTCCAGACATCCACTCAGCACATCCACACCCTTCCTACTCAGATGCACACCATCCCTAGCATACAAATCCCTTCGCCCATAGAACCTATCCCATACATCCACAAAGCTGACACCCACATCCTTACACATCCCTTTTACCCGATCATTCACACCAATGGCTCTAGACAACCATTCCCTGCTAACATACACACGAGGCAAGATTCCTGACACTACACACCTCCTACCACTCTCCCTTATCTTGCCTAACATTTCCCGAAATCTTGCCACTAACTCCTCCGACCCACCTGCTCTGACATCGTTCCCACCTACGTGCAAAACTACTACACCCTCCCTCTCCATCCCCCCAACCCTCTTCTGCACCTCCTCACTCACTGCCTTCACACCTGCACCAGGCATACACACGTTCGTCCTCCTATCCCTGTCTTTCCCACAGAAAGTGCTATCTAAATACCTAACCTGAGAGTCACCCACCACACACACCTGAGGTGTGCTAGGCACAACCCTCCTCCTCCTCTCCTCTACCCCCTTCTTTCTCCTTTCACTCACCACAACCACTTCATTCACTCCACTCTCACTCTCCCCCTCCAACAAACCGAACCTATTTTCACACTCAACAGGTTTAGTCCTATCCTCCCTAACTGCCTCCGCTTTCCTTCCCCTCGCAACCTGCCATCTCTGCCCATCCTGACTACTATCTTTCCCAGTCTGGCTCGCCTGCTCCCTCTTCCCCACTCTGCTCTTCCCGACAGAGGGCCAAGCCACCCTGTCGCCCTCAGAAGGTCCAACCTTCGGCCTAACACTGATCTCCTGCCTAATTTTTTTCCACTGCCTCCCCAAGCCTCTTAACCTCCTCCTTCAACTCAAAGATGAGAACTTCGTTCGCACTTTTCCCCTCACTTAGCTTTCTGATTTCCTCTCGCAATTCTCGGTGCTCAAGAGAAAGAACTAAATTCTCGCTCTTGAGCCTACACACCATACACTCAGAAAAGTCAACGACCTTCCTGTCATGCCCACACATCTCACACACAACAAACTCTCCCAATCCCATCTCAACACTCTTTCACGCACTCAATCACACTCTGATATACCTCAGTAGCTACCGCCATACTAATTTACAATCTGTTAACTCACACACAAATAAAAATACTTGGTGACGGCGGGTGGGGGAACCGCGGTGGTGGGAGGGGCCTAAGTGAGGTCAACTAATCCTCTTTCAAGGTCAACTTGACGGTTACAAGCCTAGTCTCCTCGCTCTACCAAAATACTTTTAACTCACAAACACTGATTCTAACCACTATTTCACTCTAATCTAACACTTGCAGTACACACTTTCACTTCACTAACACTCAAAAGCACCACACACAGACACCAAGCACAAGCACCACTCGCTAACTATAAAAACCACAGCCAAAGACGGGAGCGCACACACAACACATCCACTCGCCACCGCAGCTACCAACTAAGTAGTGAAGACTGGCCATTATCCCATTAATCTTCTGATCTCCATAGACCCTATTGAACTTCTAACCTCCATAGACCCTATTAATCCTCTGACCTCCACAGACCCTTCCTAATGTCAATACGATGGTCTAATCGTACACAAATCACAAGGTAAAAATGTGTCCCAGTATATCCGTTAATTAATTTGCCACACTTATGTCACTCCTTCAGTATAATGGAACTCTTTAGTACGTTGTCCGTCTCATTCCCGTCTCCTCACAGCCCTCTCTTCCACTGTATTGACTTACATATGCACATGCAGGAGGAGGTGGAGCAGGTGGGGTAAGTGGAGCAGGTGAAGGAGCGGCAGGACGCGGTTGTGAAGTGGACGTTTATATATATATATATATATATATATATATATATATATATATATATATATATATATATATATATATATATATATATATATATATATATATATATATATATGAAAATAAGAAAGCTAGCTAAAGAGAAAATGGGTGGGAAGAGAAGGGGTGAAATAAAGTAAAGAGAGAATAGGTAGTGGGCTTGACCACTTTGCTTCTTTTTTTTTTCCAAACCATCAGACACACGCCTCCATTCACACAGACACACACACACACACACACTCAATGGTCACAAATGCTCAGGCAGAACCCAGCTTTCCCTATAACAACAGACTCTCGGGGAAGGAACACCTGTCACACTGCTGGGGAGAGAGAGAATTTTCTTTAGTGCAGTAACCCATGTGCGTAACTTAATTAATGTGAAGCCCTCCCCGAAAGAAACACAACGAAGACCCTAGTGGTAATTGACTGTTCTGTGCTGTGACCGTGACTTATTTACTGTGGTCTGACTCCACTCCATATGCAGATACACACATACACATGCACATGCACAAATGCATATGCACATGTACATGCACAGCAATGAGCAGAGTCAGGTTTGTCTCCATTTAGATTCTGACTTTCTTTTCAGGCAAACATTTATTGTATTATTTAAGTGAGTTGGCATTTCAATTGTCTATTTTTTTTTCTTTCATTGTAAATAGTTATTTGTTGTGAGTAATAAAATAAAGGATTTATATGGTTTAGTGTATAAATAGGTAGGGTGGGTAGTTAGTAATTAGTTGTAGAAAAGGTTAAATTTGTTAGTGGGAATAGGATAGTAGGATATGGTGGAAAGGATGTAAGGTTAGGGTGTGATACATTGTGTTAGGTATGGAAGGGAAAAGGACATTGAGTAAGGTAGCTCCATCTTGTCATCGGTGCACCCACTAGAGTCTGAAAGCTCGTCCTGTCTTGGTGTAATCATGGTGTGGTCCTTGAGGCAGGAATCAATCTGTGAAAACTAGAAGAAAAATTGAATTTGTCGTGTAAAAATTGCCTCGGGTTCCTCCATATTAATTAAATTGAAAGTGGATGGCGTGGTGGCGGTGGTGGTTATAGAGGAGAGGGAGAGGGATGGAGGGTGGGGGGTAATGAAGGATAAGGAAGAGAGAGAGAGAGAGAGAGAGAGAGAGAGAGAGAGAGAGAGAGAGAGAGAGAGAGAGAGAGAGAGAGAGGAGGGGTAATCAACATTTCCTCTCGTTTTCTTATTAAATCATTTTTACTTAAAAGGAGGAGGAGGAGGAGGAGGAAGAGATGATGAAGAGCAAGAACAAAAACAAATTAATAAAAGTAAACAAAACCATCACCACTGCAATCATTCTCTCTCTCTATCTCTCTCTCTCCATCAGCTACAGTATTCTAAACAGACTCTCTTAGTGATAGGAGCAAGTAGTGTAAGCTGGCAGAATGGCAGGTGCACTCTCTAGTCAGTGTTTGATAATGTGCTGTAGGTATTGGAATGATTGCTTTTACTCATAATTTCCATATTATACATTTCAAGGTGGAAATAAACAGAGAAGAGAAAAGTAAACAGCTTTATTCATCCTATTTTACCATTGGTGGCTGCAGAGAACACAACACTCCAGCATACTTTAAAAATGGCTCACTAACCTTCAGCTGCAAAGACAGAGTCAGGGCTGCCGTGGTACAGTGGATCACGCTCACTTTGAGATCTGAGGGGTCTCCAAGCACACGGGTTCAAATCCTGGCCACAGTCCAAGTGTAGAAAGGGCTTTCTTATTTGGGGTAACAGTTCTTTAGTGGGTGGGCTTTCAGACAGAAGGTACCAAAAAATACCTTCTTTGGTACATAAATTCCCATGAAAAGTCTGCATGGTATAATAAAAATTACCACAGTTGAGAACATTTCCAGCCACTGATTCCCTGGGAGCACTAGGCATGATAGAGCGTCCAGGTGGTGACTGGTTGGTAGGAGGAAGCAACCCTGTAATCCTCTCGACCACATTCCTGAGGAGGCAGGGTGCAGCTTCCCTGAGAATCCTCCACTGGATGTAAGGCAGTGAGTGAGTGGCTGCTTGGGGGCATGTTCCCTAGGAGAGGTAATGGTGGAGGTGCTGGGGATTCCTGAGGCTGGGGTGTTGGGTGACTGGAGTGACTGGGGTGACTGTTAGCCGAGGCAAGAGGGACGGTCTGAGATATAGTCAGTGTAGCATTGTTTTGTACAGTAGCCATGTCAGCACTGTGCCGGGACACAGTGAGGCCCGGGACGCTGAATGCCGAGTTTTGTGCAGAGTTGAAGTGAAAACTGTTGTCTCCACAGGATACTTGAGGCGGCCTGCTGTCCACAGGGATGGATTCCTGATCCTTGTCCTGTATGGAGGAGGATGCAGAGGAGCTGGGCCGGCGTTGGTGGACTCTCAGGTGCTTGCGTAGGTTGCCAGATTCACAAAACCCTCGGCCACAAAACTGACACTCGAATGGACGCTCTCCAGTGTGCAGGCGCTCGTGAACCTTGCGCTTCCCTTGGTCCCTGGCAGGAAAACACCAGCGTGTCAGGATTCACTGATTGATTATGTGGTTGTTAATCTAATTCTCAAGACATATAGTATCATACTAAGTACAGATGTTTCCATACTTGTCACTGTACAAATATACATCAAATTAAAATTACTGCCTCTCACTAGTATACTTCAAATACGATAGTTTTGACTAGTGTTAACCTCACAGGAGTGATCCACAATTGGTCACAATAAAATATAATAAAAACTTATATCAAAACATGTAACAAAGAAAAATCAAGCACATAAAATTTTGTTAGATTTTCTCATGAAACAGAAGCAACAAATTAGTCTTTTCTCTAATGTCTATGTACATTTTGACCTATTACCTTCTGCTTCAAGCCTAAGATTTCATTCTTCTCTTCTATTCTATCTACATGCCTAAGCCACACAGACATTATTCCCTAAATTTTGGTTAATTCCTTACTGTTCTTTAAGGGGACCAGCATTAAAAGTGGGCTTTTTTTTTTATCTTTTGTTGCCCTGGGCTGGTTTCCTTCCTGCATAAAAATTAGAAAAACACTGGTCATACATAATACATAAAATTTTCTTCTACAGTAATCGCCCGCATATCATGATCGCCACTATCTGAAATTCACTCCTATTCGGAGCTGCCCCCAAACGTATTCAAACCAACCATGCTCGATCCCCTGATCCCACTAGGCGGCAGCACTTACTCCCATGCCCTCCTCCTCTACTTGCTGACAACTCAAGTAATGGCAACACTATTCTGCGAGATTGTAGCGTTCTTCATCATTCCAGCATGGCAGGAGTGTATGAATGCCCCACCATCACTTAAGACAGCGACACACTAGCACTTTTTCCGTCGTTTTCAATGATTTCCATCATTTCTAACTGTTCTGTCAAATCTTTCTGTCATCTTCAGTCAGACGAAATCCATCATTTTCCTCTAGCATCAATTTTTAGTCAAATTAAGATTTATGGCTTCTAATCAACATCTTTATAATAAAATTCATTTTCTTATTAATTGAAATGATGCTATAATCTCAAATTAATAGAATCTTGATAAGTAGATGTAAATATATTTGTGTGTGTATATCTATCTATCTATCTATCTATCTATCATACATACATACATACATACATACATACATACATACATACATACATACATACATACATACATACATACATACATACATACATACATACATACATACATACATACATACATACATACATACATACATACATATATATATATATATATATATATATATATATATATATATATATATATATATATATATATATATATATATATATATATACACACAATATATATATATCTATTATCAAGATATATATATATATATATATATATATATATATATATATATATATATATATATATATATATATATATATATATATATATATATATATATATATATATATATATATATATATATATATATATATATATATATATATATATATATATATATATATATATATATGTATGTATGTATGTAGATAGATAGATAGATATATACACACAAATATATTTACATCTACTTATCCAGATTCTATTAATATATATATATATATATATATATATATATATATATATATATATATATATATATATATATATATATATATATATACAGGCAACCCTGCTAACGTTCACACAACGAAATTTCACTACAACGAAGGTTTCATTTTACTACCATCTGCTTGTTTAACGAACACCAAACTTGCTTTAACGAAGTTTTATCCAGGTAATTTTTTCCAAGTTTGAAAGCACCGCCGTATCACGCAAGCCGACAGGCTTTTGAATACACCAGCACCTCTGGTGGACAACACGCGCACCACTTACTCCCCCTATTCATAACAATAGCATCGCCAGCAGATCGCCTTCCCTCGCTCAGCTTACCACCAAAACGCCCTGCAATGTCACCTAGCGTTCCTAAGAAGACCAGGAAGTCTCTTACTCTCGAAGTGAAGCTGGATATCATTCACAGACACGAGAGAGGCAAGAAGACTATAGCAATGCTCGCCACCATCTTGCCTCCATCTACTGTCTCTACTATTTTCAAGTCAGCAGACTCTATTAAGAAGGCTGGTGAGACCGTATCTTACTTGCAAGCTAAAAGAACCACCCAAACTCGTAACTTTACAATGGATAAAATGGAAAACCTTGTGGAAATGTGGTACATAAGATTTGTATGTGATATAACGATGCACCTTTTGTTTACATTCCACAGGTTGCCAGTTAGTGTCTTTCCTGCTCCACTCTCCCTCCCTTCATAAATTTAAGATCATCAACATTATAAAGTTACGTACATACATACATTAGTGTACATTATAATGAATTTTAAATTAAACTGCCTAAATGTTTAATTTCATAATTTTTACTTTCATTAAACCTTTCACTGTACTATGATGCACTCTTGCTTTGTTTACTCTCAATGGAAGTTCAAGTCAGGGGTTAAACTTGTTATAATCGGTTCGCTTAATGAAGTTTCGCTTAACAAAGGTTTTTTTAGGAATGTAACCCCTTCGTTAACCCTTATGTTCCAGTGATTAAACTATTTTCCAATATCCCATGACGGGTAAAAATGGTAAACCTACAAATTGTCAGAAGACTGTTTGAATACTAATAATTATTTTCTCTTTGTTATTCTGAATACAATGATGTACTTTCTAGCTCGATGGGACCTCTGAAAGATTAGTTAATGCCTTATCAAGGATTCCTCCTCCGCCCGCTGTGTGATCTGTCAAGTAGAAACAGCTTGGTGAGCGATGACACCGCGCAAACACACACTCTCTCTCTCTCTCTCTCTCTCTCATCTTGGAAGAGAAATTGTACACTTCCAATGAGAGAGAGAGAGAGAGAGAGAGAGAGAGAGAGAGAGAGAGAGAGAGAGAGAGAGAGAGAGAGAGAGAGAGAGAGAGATATTCTTTCACCACTTTTCATATCAAGTTTCAAGCAAATAACATGTAGGTATCATCTCTCTCTCTCTCTCTCTCTCTCTCTCTCTCTCTCTCTCTCTCTCTCACACACATACACACACAAACGCCTCGTCGATCGTCTTCTCAGAACATGAGAGGCACGCCCGCGTCTCCGTGAGCCACTCTGGGTTCTCAATACGATGTTTGGAGTCTGTTCTCCATCACCACTATCTCTGTCTTCTCTCTGTTCTGAGAAAACAGGTGGATCCTCTGAATCATTTTCCGAGTCTTCACTACTGCTGTCTTCGCTTTCTTCAGTTTCTTCCTCATAATCACGGTCACTGTAGTCAGGCTCAGAAGCACTGCTAAATAAAAATTATCTGTCTTGTTCCATAGTGAGTTATGAACTGAGACGTCCCTTCGCTCTTATCAGGGTGCTTTCGACACAGCGGGTCGCTGGGGTTGTCAAATGTCGCCCTCAGAATGGGAGAATAGCTTCATTACCCTTGAATATACAGAGCTAGTGGCAACACTACGGGTGGAAAAAGAAGCCAGACACTTCCACTCGCCATCTGACTCAAGAAACCGCGCGTGGAGCTCAAACATGAGGCGCGAAAATTCTTGATTATGGGAACGATCGCTGTCGCTACGGACGCACTGATGCAATTGTTCAAATACGATTGCCGGAACATAAGGGTTAAGCGGAGGTTACATTCCTAAAAAACCCTTCGTTAAGCAAATTTTCGTTAAGCGAATCAATTATAACAAGAGAGAGAGAGAGAGAGAGAGAGAGAGAGAGAGAGAGAGAGAGAGAGAGAGAGAGAGAGAGAGAATACAAGGGGCCTGTTTTCTCGCGCTCTAGCCAAGGCCGCTGAACTCGATCGGACGCAAGGCCACATAAACCAATGATACTACCTCATTCAACCTGTGATATTTTGGTAACCATGATATCTAAAGTGGAAGAGTTGCTTCTGGACAGGAGTAAACATATGCTCTATGTGACTGTGTCACCAATGATGGAGGGTAGTAGAAAGTTATTTCACTGTGTCTATTCCACCACCTGTCCCACAAGCATTACTTCTATACCTCAGGTCTCTCACCATATCAGAACAGGCAACAGCAGGAGAGAAACAGAGAGAGAGGATACAAGGGGCCCGTTTTCACTCGCTCTAGCCAAGGCCACTGAATCCGATTGGACGCATGGCCACGTAAACTGATGATACTACCTCATTCAACCTGTGATCTTTTGGTAACCGTGACATCTAGAGACTTATGATTTTTTGCATTGCAAAGAGGAAGAGTTGCTTGTGGGCAGAAAACCATTTGTACTCACTCGTCTATTGAATTTCTTCTAAGTATAATAAATATGTGAATACAGGCTATTTTGTGTGTTTCTCGCCAAACTTTTACTTTTGGGACCCATGATCTTGAGTTCATAAAACTTAATAAAAAATACACAATGCCGAGGAGCACAGACACATACATGCACAAAGGATGAACAACGATACACAACATGGGCTGAATGTTCGGGTGGACGCGGGTAGCCGAGCGATCACTACGCCACCTACCAACGGCCATTCGTATCTTAAAAATATCGTCGTATTTCAATGCGTAAATCATATAAAATTTTTCGTTGTATATCAAAAACATCGTATGTTGAGGCAATCGTATATCGAAGTAACACTGTACAGGCAACCCCTGCTTAATGAAGGGGTTACATTCCCAAAAAAAACTTCGTTAAGTGAAACTTCGTTAAGCGAACCAATTATAACAAGTTTGACCCCTGACTGAACTTCCATTGAGAATAAACAAGGCAAGAATGCATCATAGTACAGTGAAAGGTTTAAAAAAGTAAAAATTATGAAGTTAAACATTTAAGCAGTTTAATTTAAGATTAAGTCATTATAATGTACACTAATGTATGTATGTAAGTAACTTTATAATGTTGTTGATGTTAAATTTATGATGGGAGGGAGTGTGCAGCGGGAAATACGCTAGCTGGCAACCTGTGGAATGTAAACAAAGGGCGCATCATTGTACCGCATACAAAATTTCCACAAGGCTTTCCATTTTATCCATTGTAGTCACGAGTTCAGGTGGTTCTTTTAACTTGCAAGGAAGATATGATCTCACCAGCCTTCTTAACCCCTTCGCGCCGGATGTTAAAAAAGCCCGCCTGTATGATATACGGGTGATAGTGCTGCGCGCCCGAGCGCGGGAAACTCGTGCAAGCTTGTCATACTTGTCATCTTTGTGTATTATGCTGCTATTTTTAAGTCACTATATCGCCTTCGAAGAGGAAAGTGGACGCTTCTCTCTTCGGAGAGAGAGAGAGAGAGAGAGAGAGAGAGAGAGAGAGAGAGAGAGAGAGAGAGAGAGAGAGAGAGAGAGAGAGAGAGAGAGAGAGAGAGAGAGAGAGAGAGAGAGAGAGAGAGAGAGAGAGAGAGAGTGTGACATTTGCTAATATTTTAGACACAAGCCGGACGCATGTACCTTATCTTCGAGAGGAAGAGGGGAGGAGGAGGGAGAGGAGAGAGAGAGAGAGAGAGAGAGAGAGAGAGAGAGAGAGAGAGAGAGAGAGAGAGAGAGAGAGAGAGAGAGAGAGAGAGAGAGAGAGAGAGAGAGAGAGAGAGAGAGAGAGAGAGTGTGTGACATTTGCTAATATTTTAGACACAAGCAGGACGCATGTACCTTATCTTCGAGAGGAAGAGGGAGGAGGGAAGGAGAAAAACACACACATTTAGAAAATGTGTGTGTGTGTGTGTGTGTGTGTGTGTGTGTGTGTGTGTGTGTGTGTGTGTGTGTTTTTCACGAATGTTACAAGGCGGGACGCATGTAACTTATCTTCGAGATGGAGAGGGGATGGAGGAGGAGAGGAGAGAGAGAGAGAGAGAGAGAGAGAGAGAGAGAGAGAGAGAGAGAGAGAGAGAGAGAGAGAGAGAGAGAGAGAGAGAGAGAGAGAGAGAGAGAGAGAGAGATGGGAACAGTCTATGCCATTGGGTAATTTTAGACACAAGGCGGGACCATGTAGCTTATCTTTAGTGATTGGTGGAGACAAGGATGGTGGGAGGAGCACTAGGATTTCAAAGACAGCATACGGCGTGTGTAGTTGGTATCCAACACACTATACGGGACAACTGAACTGAAGAAAGCTCAGAAAAGAAATATGACGCCTACGTAGGCGTCACCGTATATGCTACTGGGGCTTCATGACGCCTACATAGGCGTCACCGTATTGAAGGGGTTAATAGTCTGCTGACTTGAAAATGGTAGACAGTAGATGGAGTCAAGCCATGGTGGGAAGCAATGCTATTAGTTTTCTCGCCTCTCTCGTGTCTGTGAATAATATCCAGCTACACTTTGAGAGTAAGAGACTTCCTGTTCTTCTTGGCAACGCTAGGCGACATTGCAAGGTGTTTTGGTGGCATGTAGAGTGAGGGAAGACAAGCTGCTGCTGATGCTGTTATTGTTTTAAACACGGAGAGTGAGTGGTGCGCATTTTGTCCATGAGAGGCGCTGGTGTATTCAAAAGCCTGATACGGCGGGGCTTTCAAACTTGGAAAAAATTACCTGGATAAAACTTCGTTAAAGTGAGTTTGGTGTTCGTTAAACGAGCAGATGGTAGTAAAGGAAACCTTCGTTGTAGCGAAAATTCATTGTGTGAACCTTCGTTAAGCGGGGGTTGCCTGTATTAGTTTTCTTGCCTCTCGTGTCTGTGAATAATATCCAGCTTCACTTCGAGAGTAACAGACTTCCTGGTCTTCTTAGCAATGGTAGGCGATATTGCAGGGCGTTTTGATGGTAAGCTGAGCGAGGGAAGACGATTTGCTGCTGACGCTGTTATTGTTTTGAACAGGGGGAGTAAGTGGTGCGCGTGTTGTCCACCAAAGGCGCTGGTGTATTCAAAAGCCTGTCGGCTTGCGTGATACGGCGTGGCTTTCAAACTTGGAAAAAATTACCTGGATAAAACTTCGTTAACCCTTAAAGTACGGGGGGGTTGATTTACTTTCCATCTGTTACAATGGGGAAAAATCACACCTGTCAAAAATACTAAAATATTTTTTCCTTATAAAAACATATTTCTTTGGGTTATTCTGAGTACAACGATGTAATTTTTAATATGTTATGACCTCTGAGAGCAAAGTTATTGCATATCAAAAAATTAATGGCAGAACCCGCCACTAACAAATACCCCCAAGCTCAGATAACACCACATGCTCTCTCTCTCTCTCTCTCTCTCTCTCTTATGGGCATTTGAATTTGATGTAAAAGTAGGAATTTTTGCACTTTCAAGTCAAGAAAATGCTAATATATATGAAATGATGTGTAAAACAGAAAAAGAAAAAGAAACCACATATTACAAGTATTGTGGATTTCTATAATAATTGGAATCTGCCAACTCTTATTAGCAATGGGATTCACGTGACTTGGCCGACAAGCACAGTCATGTAGAGGCAACCAGGGGTGACACACACCAGCATATTGTTGGAGGGGAATAGGTTACGTGAGGTTTATGAAGGTCGCTGTGAGGGTTGGTCTCTGTCTCCCAGATCACAATCAGAATCACTACTGGAGTCTTCACTTTCTTCTGTCTCAGTACAAAAAAATCAGTCTTCATTTTCATCACTCCTCAATGTCATTACCGAGTAACACTGACATAACATCACTCGGAGAACCGTTTCCTCCCTCCAGGTGATGGGGGTTGCCAGATGTTGCCTCGAAATGGGAAAAGATGACCTATTGTGAGGGAACATATATCTCAAGCAGATGAGCGAGAAAAGATGCCAGATACCTCCACTTGCCCCAGGACCAATAGTGAGGGGGAGAGATTCAAACGTTTAGCGTGGAAAAATCATGATTACCGGTATGATCCCTGCCTCTCCGCACGCGATGCTACAATCGTATATATGATCACCGTACTTTAAGGGTTTAAGTGAGTTTGGTGTTCGTTAAACGAGTAGATGGTAGTAAAATGAAACTTTCGTTGTAGCAAAATTTCATTGTGTGAACCTTCGTTAAACGGGGGTTGCCTGTATATTGGATCTGGCCTAGCAGTGAAAAGTGGTTCAGTTGTTTGTTTACATTTCTCTCGGACTGCGACACTCCAAGGCAGAACTTCCAAGTAGCAACTGACCACAATGAGCTGCTCTGTTGTTTATGAGTGGACAAAGCTGTCTGAAGAATTTCTCTTAGAGAGCAATAAAGGCCAAAAATAGCAACAAAAAAATAACAAGGACTTGCTGGGGAATGAAGGGGCCGCCATGTTTGTTTACAGTTAACAAATGCAAAAAAGGCAGTAGCGAGCTTGTGTGTGACGACTAGCGGTGACAAAAGTTGACAGTCTTTAGAAAGTTGACAGAAAAGTGGTAGTGTGATGCCGCCTTTGCTGTTGTGTGTACATCCCACCACCCCTTGTACTTCTTAAGTACCATTTTTTGTTCCAGATTATACATTTAATGTGCTTTCATTCATTGTTTTCTTACTCATATGGGTTATGTACATGTTTTTTTCTCAATTCATAAGGGATTGGGAGAGGAAATTCCACGTATCCGCCAGGGCCTTGGCTTCTATAATCCGAATACGCGGGCGACTACTGTACTTCTTTCTGCATCTGTAATTTTAACTCATTCATACTCTGCCAGATTGAATCACGCTGATGTACAAGCACCTCACACTACATCTTCAATAAATACTGGTACTCTGATCAGTGGGAAGTGAGGCGCCATCTCACCTGAAAGATTTCTCGCAGTAAGAGCACTTGTAAGGCCTCGTGTCGGTGTGCATGTGTTCATGCTTCTTCAGAACTTCTCTCCTCAGGAATTCCTTTTCACAGTACTGGCATTTGTGAGGCTTCTCTCCAGAGTGCTGCCTGCGGTGCATTGCCAGCTGGCCTTGTCGGGAGTAGCTGAAAAGAAGAGAAGCACATTAGGATCAATACATGATAACATTTCTTTTCTTTTTTAATCTGTTGTGTTCATGCGTCTCATTTACCATTTTAGTAATCAGGTCTTAAGGAGGTTTTTTTCGTGCTAGTGAATGAGTGAAGCTCTTCTGGCTACATCACCTTGAGGAAACTGCCACACAGATAAAAAATAGAAATAGAAGCAGACTTAACACATCAAGAGAGTTACCACACAGGAGAAAGCAATATAAGCCTTGCCCTCACCTGACTCCACACACATTACAGACAAAAGGCTTCTCCCCGGTGTGTATCCTCCGGTGCTCCTCCATGTTACCTCGCTGGGAGAAGCACTTCCCACAGAACTCGCAGGAGAAGGGACGGTTGCCAGAGTGAAGCCGCAAGTGGCTCTCAAGGTTTGCCTTTTGGGTAAACCTGCGTCATGTGAGAATATGGTTTAGTGTGAGAGAGGAAATGTATGCTGTATTTTTTACTTCCTATTACAGGTAACCCCTCCCTTAACGAAGCTTCACACAATGAAATTTCGCTACAACGAATGTTTCATTTCACTACCATCTGCTCGTTTAACAAAAACCAAACTCGCTTTAACGAAGTTCTATCCAGATAATGTTTTCCAAGTTTGAAAGCCATGCCGTATCATGCAAGCCGACAGACTTTTGAATATAACAGCGCCTCTCATGGACAACACACGCACCACTCACTCCCCCTGTTCAAAACAATAACAGCGTCAGCAGCAGCTTGTCTTTCCTCGTTCAAATTACTACCAATCTGCCCTGCAATGTCGCCTAGTGTTGCTAAGAAGACCAGGGAGTCTCTTACTCCCTAAGTGAAGCTGGATATTAATCAAAGACACAAGAGAGGCGAGAAAACTAATAGCATTGCTCGCCACCATCTTGACTCCATCTGTCTCTACTATTTTCAAGTCAGCAGACTCTATTAAGAAGGCTGGTGAGACCGTATCTTTCTTGCAAGCTAAAAGAACCACCTGAACCCATGACTCTACAATGGATAAAATGGAGCGCCTTGTGGAAATGTGGTACATAAGATTTGTATGTAGTACAATGATGCGCCCTTTGTTTACATTTCACAGGTTGCCGGTTAGTGTCTTTCCCGTTTCACTCTCCCTCCCTTTATAAATTTAAGATCATCAACATTATAAAGTTACGTACATACATACATTAGTGTACATTATAATGACTTAAAGTAAACTGCCTAAATGTTTAACTTCATAATTTTTACTTTCATTAAACCTTTCACTGTACTATGATGCACTCTTGCTTTGTTTACTCTCAATGGAAGTTCAAGTCAGGGGTTGAACTTGTTACAATAGGTTCGCTTAACGAAAATTCACTTAATGAAGTTTTTTTTTTTAGGAACATAACCCCTTCTTTAAGTGGAGGTTGCCTGTACTTGAACTCTTTCAAGAGGGAGGAATCAAGATTAGTACACAATAATAGATCTTTCATTTCACTTGGCAATTAACAAGTATAGTTTTATTTTACATGTACAGCTTGTAGTAAAATGGTCATTTCATTTCAAATACTCCCAGCAAGTCCAGCACCACGGTCCTTTTCCATTCTTCCCGACAGCAGAAGATGAACGGCATGATGTTATTTGCTGCTTATTTTACCCAGCTAGTACCAAATATGGAGAGTATAGTGGAGGAAATTTGTCCTGTGTGGCACTGCCTTAAGACTAAAGGAAGGAGCGAATGTCTCACCTCTTGCCACACACCTCACAGCAGTGTGTGTAGCGCTCCTCACTGGGCTGGTGGATCCTCTTGTGGTTCATCAACTCCGCCTTGCTCTTGAACTTCTTCTCACACTTGTCACATGAAAATGGACGCGAGTTGGTGTGCACAAGCATATGTCTCGTCCATAAATAGTGTGCAGGGTATAGTTTATTGCACTGTGGACACCTGCATTGATAAATGGTTACATAATTCCACATAACAACAGCAATGGAAGTTGTAGATACATAACCTGGGCTGATAAACATTACAATGGTGTGAGATAAATGTCTACAACGCTTTTTCATGAGGATTTCATTCAGGAAATTTGTGTATACTGAAGCTATCTAATGATCCAAAACACTGGCTAAAGCTGGACAATAACATGCTTAAAAACATGGAAAAAGTCTTCAAATAAGCATGATCTTTACAGTATATGACTTTGAAATATATGAAATGAAATCTTGAAAATGTGAATGCATAGATATATCATGAAACACAAAGGACAGAGATGCAACAAGGAGGCAGCAAGGTTGGAGGACTGTCATACGTTTGCAGTGAGTCTTGGTGTTTCCGTCGCTGATGATTTTTGAGGGAGGAAATTTTGCTGAATACTTGAGGGCACTGTGGACAGAGGTAGCTTGGGTCAGACAGCTGGTGGGCCTCTATGGAGTGTGAGGTGAGATGGTCCACTTGGCTGAAGGAACTTTTGCACAGGCTGCACCGAACTGCACTCTTTACTGAGCTGCTCTGTGGAGAGTTTGTGCCATCAGCTTCACTGCCACTACCACCAGCACCTCCATCACCTCACCCCATTGTCCCATTAACAGAAGCTTTATTCCTACAGCATCATGACTTGACACTTTGGTGATGTTGCTCATTTCACCTTAACAAGTTTTCATCTATGGCAGAAAATTGATAACCTAAGAAAACAAAGTCAAAACACCAGCATTGTAGGCAACATTATATGAATTGCATATCCTTTCTGGATAAATAATTTCTGAGTAAGAGATATTGTGAAGCAGCCATCTTTGTAGTGGGAGCATCTGTCATAATCCATTAAGACAGGGTGGACAGGTGTTTGGGAACAAATTATTCCTTTTTACATTGATCCACCATACCAGAGCCACACCAGCACTAGCGCACTCATCAAACACTCACCGGTTTATCACAGGAAGACAAAGGGTTGGCTGGCTCCCGCATGCCGTCCTCTACACAAGTCTTTGTTGTTGCTTCTTTCCTTGGGTGACTATCCTGAAGAGATAAAGACATTAATTTAGCAACACAAGTAACCAGGATGTGTTTTGTGTCAGTGGTAATAAAAAAAGGATGTTAATTTAGCTATTTGATGTACACACTCAAATATGAGAAATATAGTGGTAAAACTTTATATGACAAAGTTTGCAGTGACGTAGGGCTCACCATCCACTTGTCCTTCATTTGTGTGTTGGCAGGTGCTGTGTTCTCTGGCATCTGGTTCCTTGCGTTGGCCGGTGCTTGTGTCACATCCTTGTCCCTTGCCTTCCTGGCCTGCCTACCTGGTGTCCCTGTTGTGGAGGATATCGAGCATTATCACGAGTCTTGCCGAGAAAATAAACACCACAGGAATATAACAGGTTCATCTGGAAAGTAATCCCCATGATAGTAAAGACATTACTGTTTAAATGAAAAACTCACTCCTGATTTCAAAATATTCTTTGTAATGTTAGTGACAGGTTAGAATCAAAACTGAAGGCCATAATATGGATAAAAAGGAAACTGTATACATTAAACATACTAGACACTGTATGGGGTAAAGTGCTTTATTACCTCTGGAGATAATGGCTCGCCCCCTCACTCCTCTCACTGCCTTGCGTCTCTGCCGTCTGTTAGTGTGTGGACCTGTGGGGAATCACATGGGTTAGTCGGTGCTCCAGGAGTATTTCAGAATTAGTAAGTGACTCCCACATCTAATACAACATGGGAAGCAATCTAGACTGCATTGGTCATTATTTTTCTTTCTCTATGTCACTCTGGATACTTTATGGGTTTTATAAACATTACTATATTAATTCAATTACTTGTTTGTTTGTGTGTGTGTGTGTGTGTGTGTGTGTGTGTGTGTGTGTGTGTGTGTGTGTGTGTGTGTGTGTGTGTGTGTGTGTGTGTGTGTGTGTGTGTGTGTGTGTGTGTGGATGTGTGTGTATGTGTGTGTATTACAGGGCCTGAGCTAAGCTCTCTGTGTCCTGTCTCCTTGTCCATTCCTGTCATATCTCTCTTTCATCTGATTGACACACACCGCATCAACGACATCACTGCTCAGTTTATTCCACTTATCAATGCTACGATGCGGGAAACTGTATTTTCTCACGTCATTTAGACAGATGTCTTTTGTTAGCTTTTTTCCATGTCCTCGGAGATGATTACTTGTGGTCACCTTTATCAACTCTCTGTCCAGTATGTCAATCTTGTTCACCAATTTATACATAGTTATCATGTCTCCTCTTGTTCTTCTCTCTTCTAATGTGGTCAGCCCCAGCTTCCTCAGTCTTTCCTCATAGTCTAACTCCTGAGTCCTGGTACCATCCTTGTTGCCAGCCTCTGTACCCTTTCTACCTTCTTCACATTTTTCTTCATATGCGGTGACCAGACACAAGCTGCATATTCTAACTGGGGTCTTATTAAGGTACATAATATCTTCATCATTCCTTCATCTAGGTAGTGGAATGCAAGGCCAATATTTTGAAGCATGTTATATGTTTTCCAAAAATCTTGTTAATGTGTTTCTCCGGTGACAAAGTGTTTTGCAGGTTACTCCTAAGTCTTTCTCCTCATTGGTCTCTTTAATTTTCTCATCACCCAGCCTGTAATCCCTGTTTGGTCTGTATCTACTTCTTCCCATTTTCATAACATGGGTCTTGTCTATATTAAATTCCATCTGCCACTCCTTACTCCACTCATATATTTTATCAAGATCTTCCTGTAACTTGTTACAATCTTCCACATTCTTTACTCTCCTCATAATTTTAGTATCGTCCAAAACATGTTCATGTAACTGTCAATTCCTACTGGCATATCATTAACATAAATCAAAAACATGATGGGACCAAGCACTGACCCTTGTGGAACTCCACTGGTTACCTTCTTCCACTCGGACTTCCTTCCTCTCACCACTGTTCTCATTTCTCTTCCCATTAAGTAATTTTCCATCCATTTTGCTAGTTTATCATTTACTCCTCCAATCTTCTTTAGTTTCCACATCAGTCTATTGTGTGGTACTTTATCAAAGGCCTTTCTCAAGTCCAGGTAGATAGCATCCACCCATCCCTCTCTATGTTGTAGTATGTCAGTCACTCTTGAATAAAAACATAATAAATTGGATACACGATCTTCCTTTTCTGAAACCAAACTGTCTTTCACTCAGAATGTTTTCACTTTCTAGATACTCACTCCACTTAGCTTTAATTACTTCTTCACATACCTTGCACAATATACTAGTCAACGATACTGGTCTATAATTTAGTGGTTCCATTCTACTACCATTCTTATATATAGGCACAATGTCAGCTCTTTTCCACTCTTTCGGGACTAATCCTGTTCGTATGGAGGTTTCCACAATATCAAATACGGGGTTCAACAATTGATCCTTACATTCATTTAGCAACCTCCCAGATATGCCATCAGGCCCCATTGATTTATTAATATCCAGATTGCTTATAATTTTCCTTACATCTTCCTTAGTAACCATGATGTCCTGCATTTGCTTTATTTCCGTAGGCCTTCCTCCCATAAAATGCTCCTCCTTTGTAAACACTTTGCAAAAGTTGTCATTCAAAATTTCAGCTATATCTCCAGCATCCTCATATACTTCTTCCCATTTTTACCTTTACTATTGCCTCCTTATATTTAGTTTTCCATTTATGAATTTGTAAAACATTTTTGGGTCACTATCACAGTTTTCCACCACCCTCTGTTCATATTCCTTCTGTGCTGTTCTCCTTACTTCAACATATCTATTCCTTGCTGTTTTGTAAACTTCTCTTGATAATACATCACTGTTTTTCTTAAGTTTCTTCCATGCCTTTTCTTTGTTCTTTTTTGCTTCTTCACAATTTCTATTAAACCACTGTTTATTATTTAAAGTCCTCTTTCTGTAATATGGCACAAACTTTTCACAGCAGAGTTATACAAATCCATAAATTTATCATATTTCAATTGCATATCCCTTTCCTGGTATACCACGGACCAGTCAATTTCATTAAAGAACTCCCTTATATGGTTATAATTTGCCCTAATATAATTTAATTTTTCCTCCCTGCATTCCACAATCTTATTCATGCTTAATTCCGTATCCAGCTCAAAGCTTAGGACATCATGATCGCTTCTCCCCAAGGGACATTTATGTTCAATTTCCTCTTTTAGAGAGATGCCCCTGGTAAATACCAAATCCAACCTTGCTGCAACATCTTGTCCCCTGCACCTTGTTGGTGATCTCACCCAATGTGTCATCAAGTTATTTGTTGCTACCTTTAACAATTCCTCTGCCCACTCTATTTCTTTAAAATTAAAGTCTCCGACTATCATCACTCTATCCTTTCTGATGAGTTCTTGCTTCATTCTGTCTAGAGTATTTCTCATCACCATTTGGTACTGTTCATATTCCCAAGCACTGGTTCTGGGTGGTATGTATACTGTTAAAATATTAATGTCCCTCTTGCCATCTGTTATAAGCATAATTATCACTTCCTCATTTCTCTTACTATAGTTCACCTTCCTTAGTAAGAACCATTATACCACCACCACCTTTACTTTTTCTATCATTTCTCCATACTTTGTAGTGTTTTACAACAAACCAGTCTAGCTTTATTTCGGGCCTTAGCTTTGTTTCTACTACACACATTATGTCCGGTTCGTTATTTCTTAGGTAATCCATACATTCTAGCCTCTTAGACAGAAATCCATCTATATTCATGTAAGTCACTTGTATTCCATTCCTAGTCTCTTTCTTCCATGTAATGTATATTCCGCCCGTTTTATCCACCACTTCTTTAGCCTCCCATTTCTCATCCTCCAAAAAAACTTGGTCTTTTCCTCCTCTGTTCTTTCGTCATTCCTCTCTTTCACTTCAGTTACAAGCTCTTTTATTTTCATTCGCTCATCCTGTGTGTGTGTGTGTGTGTGTGTGTGTGCGTGTGTGTGTGTGAGAGAGAGAGAGAGAGAGAGAGAGAGAGAGAGAGAGAGAGAGAGAGAGAGAGAGAGAGAGAGAGAGAGAGAGAGAGAGAGAGATGAAAAAGGGAAAAAGGGAAAAGCAAATAAGTCGTGAGCCAGGCAGTGTACCAAGTGGACACTGGCAGTACAGCGTGGCAGCATAATGGTTACAGTCAGTCAGTACATAGGAAGCAGCATCTCACCATAGTCTTCATCATTAAGGTCGTCAATGAAGTGGGTCTCAGACTCCTCCAGCTCCACCTTCACATCCTGGATCAATTCATACAGTTTATCCTCATTCACCTCAATGCTTCTCTCTGCTGTGCAATCTGAGACCAAAAAATGTTGGCTTGTGGTGATATGAAATAAATCTTACTAAAATTATAATGTTAATGATCTAATTACATTTACATTTCCAGTTTGTCTATTCACTCAAGCTTGAATTATAACTGTATCATACACATAGCTGGGCATGGTAGTGTCAGAAATTACCATAATACCAATAATTGATAGATTGATAAATACAAAATCTTACTGGGTTTTGCTATTTCTGATCACAAACGTAAGTGAGATTTTCAAGAAGCCAGTCCCACACTTGAAGCTTACCTCTGAGTTGGCTGTTCAGTTTGCTCTGTGTTGCTTGGCTTGTGTCCACAAAATCCACCACCTCATCCAGCTTGGCCAGACATGGTCCACACACATGGTGAGGTAGGGAGTCCTGCAGTGCAACCTGTGGGATGGTGACACTTAAATACCTGGTCTGTCTTAAAGAGATCTCTGGTCACTAATACAAGGCTTTACCTTTCAAACCACTGGTGTCATTGTGGGCGAGTGACACCACCATCACAACCAAAGTTACCAAACCAAGCATGATAACCCCATATATTAAGTGTTCTCAGCCTGTCATTACTCACCAACTCCTCTCCTTTCTTTAATACCTGTGTAAGAGAGAGGGAGAGAGAGAGTCGTGAGCGTCGCGGGGTTGGCTACAATCCCTCCTAACGAGTCCCTTCCCTCTGCGGCGGTGGTTGACACTTGACAGCCGCTATGGAAGTGCCTGATTGGTGCGTAATGCATAGTTTGAGAAATAATTACCCTAAACTTTTAGCTCTGACAGTACAAGTGCATATATTCCCCCATCTCGAGGGATGAGGGAGGAGGTGGTCCGAGGCTGGCCAAATGTAAACAGTACAGGGTGGTCCGAAAACTTTTACTTACGTTAATTCTTATATACTTCTTAATAATGGCAATGAGGTTCCTTTGGTGGCTGGCATCCTCGAACAGGTTAATGAGGTCGTAGCACTGCAGGCCACACAGACGACACATGCCGTCAAAATTATCAAAAGACCCCATGTTGCCTTGATGGTACAGGTGACAGAATTTCTTCTGTCAGGCCTTTGTATCGGCAGCCCTGTAGTTCTGGTTTGTGGCCGACTCTTGATCTTGATCTTGACCTTGATGCTACAGGTGACGCAGAATTTCTTGAGTCAGGCTTTTGTATCGGCAGCGCCTGTAGGGAAAATAATAATAAGAAAAAAAAAAAAAAAAAAGAGGGCAATCACCATCTTTCACACCACTAGTTCCTGCCTCTAGCACGCCACATTCTCTCCAGGAACTCTTTTACAGCCTCAATCATCCTTTCATTCGTCTCCCCACAGAGTCCCAGCAGCACCACCATCCATTCCCTTACTGTCATCTCCACTCTATCATGCCCCAGCTCCCTCAGCACCACTTGCATCATCTCATACCTGTCTCTGGCATACTTCACACACTCCAGCACCACATGCTCCACCGTCTCATCCTCCCCCACGTCACACATCTGGCACACTTTGCTGCGGGACTCAGACCATCTATAATTCCTTGCATTCACATCCATGCACTGTGCCCTAGCTCGGAAGAGAAGGTCCCCACCAAGGCTTCCATCATACCACTTTTCATACATTGGGGCCTCTTTCTCTCTATACCATTCCAAGGTACTCTTTTGCTCAATCCTATTCCTCCAGTCACTCAGTCCCACACCTTTCACTACTCTATCTCACTCGTCCACTTCCTTACACCCCATTCTCTACCCTCTCCATTTCTAACTATCATACTCCAGTCCTTCTCTAAGTGCCTTCCTTCTACCTGCTGAAAAGCCCATCTAGCTATTAGACCACTCTTCACCACCATCCTGACACACTTTACCCCCCACTTCCTACTCCTGACATTCCACAGAAACACTTTTCTCACTATTCTAGCATCATTCATTCGCTCTAACCTAGCCTTATACCGTAGGGTCGCTTTTACATACCTTTCTCTAAAAGTGCTCCAACCCATGTCTCCCCTAAGAGCCTCTACTGCTGCATATCTAGGTGCATTAAGTGCCATTCTTGCAACTCTATTCTGCCCTATTTCTAACTTTTCTAGTTCTTTCATTCTATGCAATCACATCCATACCATACATGATGCTCGGAACAGCCACGCTCTTCCAAACTTCTCGCAGCACATCATAATACTCGCTCTCATCCTTGCTGCACTTCCTAGCCGACCTACCCACTGACTCACCATGCTTATCTTCTCATTCTTTGTCTTCACGCAGCCAACCGGACTCATCCGCATCCCCAGGTACTTGTATTCATCTGTCTGTTGCATCTCGTTCTCACCTAGTCTCCACAGTGAGTTCCTCTCATCCTCTGAATGCTCTGACCCATTCACATTTCACAACCCAGTTGCGTCCTCCCCACTGAGTCGGAAGGACGTCATAATTATCACTCCTCGTGTTTACATGAGTTGCAGCCCTTACAAGAGGAAATCAGAAGTGATTTGGTGTGAACACGCCTACTCAGTGGCTACTGAGGGAGGTCTAGGCCCGTTTTGCCAGCCAAAAACAAGCCAGAAGACAGAAAATAGCGTCCGTGCCTGGGTTTGGTGGTGCCCCGCCACAAAGCCTGTTGCTTCCCACGTGGGCCCAGCACAAAGGACTATGCTCGTCGCAGGCACTGTTGAGGTGGAGGTAGGCGTAGCAGCCCTAGAGGACATGGAGATTGTTCAGGAGCCTCGTCCTGCACGATCTGGCAAGGAAAAACACCCTGCCTGTTATGTCCTCTTATCTTTGTATATTTGTGTATGCGTGTGGTTCTTTGGTATTGTATGTGTGCATTTTCTTGTATAAGTTTGGATGTTGCGTTGCGTTTGGGAGTGTTGGTTCACGACGAAGGGTGATATAATTGTTGGAGTCACTGTTATCGCCATAAGAGAGAGAGAGAGAGAGAGAGAGCGGAGAGAACGGGAGAGGAGGAGAGCAAAACATGTTTAGGATTAAGAAGTGCTGATCTATGGACTAAACGAAGAAGGATGCCTTGTGCGAGTAGCCAGCACCGGTGACCTGTTGACATGCGAAAGTGGGGCGACTGGGTGTCACAGTGGGGCCCGCAGGGAGAATACACCTCAGATCCGAGAGGAGAGGTGCTATGAAGCCCCTCATCTGGTGGAGAATATTCACCGTTGTTTGAGTTACTAAGACACCCAGACCCATAACACGTAAGTGAAAGTGTATTAATATAGTGGTACTTATTGTTACAGTTCGGAAACTAGTGCTTATATTATGTGTCAAGGTGCCTTCGGCACACAGATTCTGACCGAAGGCTTAAATGTAATACGTATGTATTAAAGGTATATCTATTATCATTAAAATGGTCAGTCTCGGATGGTGGAGGATGAGGGAGAACGAGTCCTTTATCAAGAGAAGGGCTCGCCTCTCCCTCGCTCCCACTGGAGAGGCGTGAGTGTTATTTGTTCGATTAATCTCTTGTTAAGATATGTACTTTGTTTCTAGGTATCGACCAAATATATAGACTGTCGACGTGAGGGTCTCATTTTCCTGATCATCGTCATCATCATTCACCACCGCCTTGAACGGCGGTAACCAGTGTTGCCAGATTGGGCGAAAAGTAGCGGATTGGGCTATTTTTGAAGGGTATGTGCTACTTAAATTCATAATCCGCTACTTGCGATTTTTTGGGCTACTCTATGATATGTTTGGGCTGCTTGATGACACTATTAGGCTACTTTTGTAATTTGTCTAAATTTTAACAATAATAATGATGATAATACCATAATAAAAATAAGTGGTCAAAATACGATAAAGCTTTTCAGAATGCTTGGTTGAAGAACCCTGTCTTTGAAAAATGGTTGGAAGAAGTGAAAAATATTTTGGTTTAATTTAGATGAGAACAGCTAACACTTCCACAATACAAATTGTCAATCACCACTCCTGCACGCAGGGTACCGACATATTCACACTCGTGTTTAAGAACTGGAGATCTGGCGTGATGCCGGGAACTCGTTGCACCCAGAACGCGGAGTGTAACAGGACAAAGCCGCTATGGTCAGGTCCACTTTCCTACAGCACTGGAGTTTCCTCTGGTAGGTAACATCTGCCTCCGACCAACAGGAGACAAGAACGGTTGGTGAGAGGCTCACTTACAAGCTGGTTCCCTCACTGGATGTCAACCACCAGCTAAGTGAGCTTTCACGTAGGACACTTTTCCTGCCCGGCCCTTGACAGGAATAAGGTCCTGTAACGATATCCATACACAAAATCATAATAAGAACACTAAATTATCACTGGAATTGATCACCACAGTAGAGGAGGTTGGTTCCTCACCTTAAGGACGGTGAGAGGAGAACTGACAACCCAGTCGAACCCTACCTCCGACGAAGGCTTCGAAATAACTAAATAAGCTTCAAAATGTGTCATAGAGCTTCGGACTATCGACCCTAAACTTACACGTGAATAAACCAATGAACCTTACCCAGGAAAACAATGTAAAGAACTATACAAGGATCAATTATATGAAGATCAAAATTACTTCCCAACCACCAACAAACAGTATTTACACATTCATCCACAGTGACTGTTACCGCCGTTCAAGGCGGTGGTGAATGATGATGACGATGATCAGGAAAATGAGACCCTCACGTCGACACAATCTATTTACTTGGTCGATACCTAGAAACAGTACATATCTTAACAAGAGATTAATCAAACATTTAAATAACACTCACACCTCTCCAGTGGGAGCGAGGGAGAGGCGAGCCCTTCTCTTGATGAAGGTCTGACTCGTTCTCCCTCATCCTCCACCATCCAAGACTGAGCATTTTAATGATAATAGATATACCTTTAATACATACGTATTACATTTAAGCCTTCGGTCAGAATCTGTGTGCCGAAGGCACCTTGACACGTATAATAAGCACTAGTTTCCGAACTCTAACAATAAGTACCACTATATTATTGCACTTTCACTTACGTGTTATGGGTCTGGGTGTCTTAGTAACTCAAACAACGGTGAATATTCTCCACCAGTACTCCATACAGGGGCGGATAAGGCCCCTATATAGAGTAAGCAGTTGGAGGGTAAAAAAAAAAAAAAAAAAACTGGCGGAGACGCCTCAGAACGCCTAACTTCATAGAAGCTGTTTTAGCAAGAGATGAGATGTAAAGTTTCCAGTTATGATTTTGAGTAAAGGACAGACCGGGGATATTCAGTGTGGAAGAGGGAGACAGTTGAGTGTCATTGAAGAAGAGGGGATAGTTGTCTGGAAGGTCGTGTCGAGTTGATAGATGGAGGAATTGAGTTTTTGAGGCCTTAGAAACTACTAGATTTTTTTCTGGCCCAATCAGAAATCTTAGAAAGATCGGAAGTCAGGCGTTCTGTGGCGTCCCCGCGTGATCTGTTGAATTCCTGTAGGGTGGTTTCATCAGCGTAGGAATAGATAGGGCAAGAAGTTTGGTTAAGAAGGTCAATAATGAATAATAGAAAGAGAGTGGGACAGAATCCTGAGGAACACCACTATTAATAGATTTAGGAGAAGAACAGTGTTTGTCTACCACAGCAGCAATAGAACGGTCGGAAAGGAAACTTGAAATAAAGTTGCAGAGAGAAGGATAGAAGCCGCAGGAGGGCAGTTTGGAAATGAAAGCTTTATGCCAGACTCTATCAAAAGCTTTTGATATGTCTAACGCTACAGCAAAAGTTTCACCGAAATCTCTAAAAGAGGATGACCAACACTCAGTAAGGAAAGCCAGAAGATCACCAGTAGAGTGACCTCGACGGAAGCCATACTGGCGATCAGACAGAAGATTGTGAAGATGTTTGAGAATCTTCCTATTGAAGATAGATTTAAAAACTTTAGAAAAGCAAGAGATTAAAGCTATAGGACGATAGTTTGAGAGATTTAGAAAGGTCACCCTTTTTAGGAACAGGCTGAATGTATGCATACTTCCAGCAAGAAGAAAAGGTAGAAGTCGATAGACAAAGTTGAAAGAGTTTGGCTAGGCAAGGTGCAAGCATGGAAGCACAGTTTTTAAGAACAATAGGAGGGACCCCATCAGATCCATAAACCTTCAGAGGGTTGAGGCCAGCGAGGGCATGGAAAACATCATTACAAAGAATTTTAATTGTACACATGAAATAGTCAGAGGGAGGAGGAGAGCGAGGGACAAGCCCAGAATCATCCATGGTGTAGTTGTGAGCAAAGGTTTGAGAGAGGAGCTCAGCTTTAGAGACAGAAGAGATGGCAGTGGTGCGCATGCCATCAGGATGAAATAAATGAGGGAAAAATGAAGAAGAGAAGTTATTGGAGATGTTTTTGGCTAGATGCCAGAAGTCTCGTGGGGAGTTTGAGTTTGAAAGATTTTGATATTTTCTACTTATGAACAAGTGTTTGGCAAGTTGAAGAACAGACTTTGCATGATTCCGGACAGAGATATAAAGTGCATGAGTTTCAGGAGATGAAAGGCTCAAGTATCTTTTGTGGGTAACCTCTCTATCATGTATAGCACGAGAACAGGCTGAGTTAAACCAAGGTTTAGAAGGTTTAGGTTGAGAAAAAGAATGAGGAATGTACGCCTCCATGCCAGATACTATCACCTTTGTTATGCGTTCAGCACAAAGAGATGGGTCTCTGACACGGAAACAGTAATCATTCCACCTGCCTTTTTGAGAATCGTCATTTTTAAAGTGGTTTACTTAACGTAAATGTGTCACCCATTGGGGGGGGAGGGGCGACCACCACCTGCACCCAAAACCAGATCCAGACCTGGCCACCTCCCTCCCACTCGATGTGGGTTTGGGTGTGGGTGGGGTGTGTGGGTGTGTGCCTGCGTGTGTGTGCGCGCGCGCGCGCGCGTGTGTGTGTAATTCACCTCAGTCGTCTACTGGTCACCCAGCCAGCCTTCCCCATTACGGCGCGAGCTCAGAGCTCATAGACTGATCTTCGGGTAGGACTGAGACCACAACACACAACACACACCGGAAAAGCAAGGCCGCAACCCCTCGAGTTACATCCCGTACCTATTTACTGCTAGGTGAACAGGGGCCACACATTAGAGGCTTGCCCATTTGCCTCGCCACTTTCTGGGACTCAAACCCGGCCCTCTCGATTGTGAGTCGAGCGTGCTAACCACTACACTATGCGGTGTGTGTGTGTGTGTGTGTGTGTGTGTGTGTGTGTGTGTGTGTGTGTGTGTGCTGCTCTGTCTTACGTTGTACAGGTGGTGCGTGTATGTGTGTGTGTGAGCTGGGCGTGTTAACCACTACACTACGCGGTGTGCGTGTGTGTGTGTGAGCCGGGCGTGCTAACCTCTACACTACGCGGTGTGTGTGTGTCAGTGATCTTAACTCAGGGTTTCCACGAGGATTATTTTTCTTACCCTAAATCCTCCTTCAAAATCGCCCTAAAATCGCATCCATTACCCTAAAAATTTTACTTGTATATATATATATATATATATATATATATATATATATATATATATATATATATATATATATATATATATATATATATATATATATATATATATATATATATATATATATATATATATATATATATATATATATATATATATATATATATATATATATATATATATATATATATATATATATATATATATATATATATCGAGATGGCATCGGGCTTTAATCTGTTTTTTTTTTTTTAAGGAACTTTCCAAAGACTTTAATAGTAATTATTCCTTTTATTTTGTAAGAAAGTAGATATTCATTATCATTCCATATTCTATCATAACAAAATATACTGAACGTAAAGTGCACTTTGTGATAACAAAAAATTCACAGCCTCTTTTCTGATATTTGGTATCATTCTTAAAAATAAATAAAATACTAAGGTCGGATATACACTAGGCAACCATTATCGCATTATACATTCACGTGCAAAAAGAAAAAGATATAATATAAAAAAAAATACTTTTTTTCAGTTCCTTCGGGCCAATCTGCATACTACATATTTATGGCAAATACATACATACTTCATTAAGTATGCATTCTCTCTCTCTCTCTCTCTCTCTCTCTCTCTCTCTCTCTCTCTCTCTCTCTCTCTCTCAATAATTGTTTAGAACAGGGGTATTCAATTAAAAGTCACTGAGGTCCAGTTCTTAAAATTTCCCCCAAGTAAAAGGTCCGAACGGAAGTCCAGCTTGTGTCTTATAGCACGCTTGAACGCTCTCCACCCCCGCTCTCACCCCCACCCCCACACTATACACTGCCCGCGTGTCGCCTGCTGGCTGCCACCGTCCACCACCTCGTCACCATGGTGAAAGGTGCATGCCACCCAGATACCCACCACGCCCTTTGGTCATACCTGCCACCCTGCATATTAGCTTGACCTTCCTACTGCAGGAAATTGAGAGTGTTCACGCTCTCACTGGCCTGTTGACACCCGCCAGCGTTGCACGGCGCCCCGCCACCCGCCACACCCTCCCTCCCCGCTGTCACCCGGCCGCAGATTGGTCACGGGTCCGGACAGAACCATCGCTCGGTCCGGATCCGGACCGGGGTCCGCCATTTGGTGATGCCTGGTTTAGAATATCAAAGAAAATGTGATTGGTGATGCAAGTTTGCCGTAAGATGTGGGCTGAGTTAATTATGGGGAAAGTTGTTTATGGAACAGCAAATACAGTCAATGTATGAGTGGTCAATCAATCAATCAATTTCTGTCGCACACAATGGCAGGCATAGGGTAACAATGAATTTCCTCCAACAGCCTCCATCTTCCTAGATATTTTTTTTTCCAGACTTTCACTAGATTTTTCAGATATCTTCCTAAATAGTTTTTTTTTCGGAGCTTTACAGATCCTTCCAGCATTCTTCCCCAGCATCTCTTCTCATTCTTCTCGCTCATGTTTCCTTGAGTCTACCTCTACCTCTCCTTCCTAGTGCTTTCCATCCATGTATATGACTATATCTTCCTTTTTGAAAACATGAGTACATGACCTAACCATTTCCACCTGGACATCATAAGATACTCAGCTATAGGTTGCACAATAGTTATTCATGAGTGGCAGATTAAGCTACTTCATTTCCTACATATCACTGACTTCATTGCATGTTGCATTACTTTTTACACCCCGGAGAGCTGCTATCATTCCAGCATTTGTATCCAGTTTGTCTGACGTTAGATTATTGTTTTTTAAATGATAAAAGAAAATTGAAGTAAAAAGGTAGCAGTAAGCAGTAATAATAACAATGGTAGAAAATAGGGAAATTAATAAGCGGTAAACATCTGGCAACTCAGGCTGGCGGGAATATAAAGAAAATTTGAAGAAACATAAGAGAAAGGAAAGAAAAAATGAATAATAAAATGACTGACTGTAACACAATCAAATGATGTTGAGGTTTTTGTGGAGCCGGTCAGGCAGTGCGACCACCACCACCGGTCCGGTACTTAGGCGCTACTGAAGGTCGAGAGCAACGCCAGTTTACGCCACAACAACGGTCATAATTCCAGCAAGAAGAAAACGAAGAAGCATAAAAGAAAATTTCAAAGAAAATAATGTTTCTTAGTTTCTAAGGGGGGAACTCTCTTAACTCTAACAAAAAAAGTAAAAAGTGATAAGAAATAAAAGTAACACCATGAAGGGTTCACATTTAAAAAATACTGTAACTCAAGATAAATATTGTTATACTTCAGTGAAAGTAAAAAGAGTGATGAATAATTGGGCAAAAGGAAATTACCCTAAAATTCACTACTGTTACCCTAACGCCCTAAATGTAGTTCGATTACCCTAAAATAGGGTACTGGTACCCTAAAGTGGAAAGCCAGTCTTAACTTTTCTAGCCCACATTATCGTACCGAACCACCAGAATTATCGTATTTTGCCTAATATTATCGTACATCCAAAGGAAAAATAATATACACACATCAGAACTGCATTATACACTGTATTGAACATTTCATTAATTTTCATTCATTTTCATATGCAAATGACATACTACACATACAAAGGTTACACAAAGGTGTGTGTGTGTGTGTGTATATATATATATATATATATATATATATATATATATATATATATATATATATATATATATATATATATATATATATATATATATATATATATATATATATATATATATATATATATATATATATATATATATATATATATATATATATATATATATATATATATATATATATATATATATATATATATATATATATATATATATATATATATATATATATATATATATATAATGAAAACTGTATATTGATAAAAGCTTACATACAGTGTCAATGTGCATGTATCTCCAAGGGGTCAACGTATCAGTCAACCGTCAGTCCATCACTCTCCGCAACACAACCTACACTGGAAAACCGTTATTATTTATTTCTTTATTTAGTGTTGCCCATTAGTGCCACATAATGAGAATGTTTTGTTTTTTCATACCGTTATACGTCAAATAGAACATATGATAGAGAAGGAAAACTCGCCCTTCACCATACTAACATTAAGAGTCACACTAATAAGATCATTTTGTCACTTGACAGCGTCTCTCTCCTTTTTCCTTCCCTCCCCAGTCCCCAGTCTCTCTCTCTCTCTGAAATGTTGACATCGATATTTTTTTCTTTACACAATTATTACAGTACCTTATTACAAATATATATATAAAAAAAAAAACACTTTGCCACTCAATTATCGTATATTGGTGTACGATTCTTACCTATGTATCGTACATCGTACAAACAGCCGTATTATCGTACAAATACGATAATTGTCGTACAATTAACATCACTGGTGTGTGTGTGTGTGTGTGTGTGTGCGTGCTGCTACCACTACACTACGCAGCGTGTGTGTGTGTATTTACCTAGTTGTATTTACCTAGTTATAGTTTTACAGGGCCTGGGCTTTATGCTCGTGTGGCCCCGTCTCCATATCTACACTTATCCAATCTTACTTTAAAAGTGTGCACACTCGTTGCAGACACTACTTCTTCATCTAAACTGTTCCACGTCTCAATACATCTCTGCGGGAAACTATATTTTTTAATATCTCTCAGACATCTTCCTTTCTCAGCTTTTACTATGCGATCTTGTGCTTCGGTGTCATATTCTTCTCTCAGGATCAGTTTCTCATTATCCACTTGGTCCATTCCGTTGATCAATTTATAGACTTGTATCAGGTCTCCTCTCTCCTTCTTTGTTCCAAGGTTGGTAGATCCATAGCCTTTAGTCTCTCCTCATATGTCATCCCTTCAAGTTCTGGGACCATTCTTGTAGCCATTTTTTGTAGCCTCTCCAATTTCCTTATGTGTTTCTTTTATGAGGGGTCCACACTACTCCTGCATATTCCAATCTGGGTCTTATTATAGTATTTATCAATTTCTTCATCATTTCTTTGTCCATGTAGTGAAATGCTACTCCAATATTCCTCAGCAAATTATATGTTTCTCTAAAAATTCTATCAATATGGCTTACTGGTTGATTGTTTTCTTCCATCGTCACTCCTAAGTCCTTTTCCTTTTGACTTTCTCCAGTTCTACTCCATCTCCCATCTTATAGATTCCCACAGGTCGTCTTTCACTCTTTCCCATTTCCATGACATGGCTTTTGTTCACATTGAATTCCATTTCCACTTCTTACTCCATTCCCAGATCTTATTTAGGTCTTCTTGCAGTATTTCACAATCCTCCTTTTGCTTTATAACTCTGCACAGTTTCGTATCATCCGCAAACAAATTTATGTAGCTGTTCACTCCTTCTGGCATGTCGTTAATATAAATGAGGAAAAGTATTGGTGCCAATACTGACCCCTGTGGCACTCCGCTTTCTACTGCTCTCCACTTGGACTTCATATCTTTAACTACCGTCCTTATTTCTCTCCCCCTCAAATAATTTTCTATCCATCTCAATGTGCTTCCTTTTAAGCCACCCTTCTCCTCTAACTTCCACAGTAATCTTGCGTGTGGCACTTTGTCAAACGCCTTTTTTAAATCCAAATAGATGCAGTCAACCCATCCTCTCTCTCTTGTACTCTATCAACTATTCTAGAATAGAAACTCAATAAATTAGTTACACAAGACCGTCCTTTTCTAAAACCAAATTGGCTATTTGATATTAATTTGTTGTCTTCAAGGAACTCGATCCATTGTTTCTTTATTATTCTTTCACACATCTTGCATATTACACTAGTTAGTGATACCGGTCTGTAATTTAAAGGTTCTTCTTTCCTTCCGCTCTTATATATGGGAACCACCTCAGCTCTTTTCCATTCTACTGGCACTGTTCCATTTTCTATTGAGCATTTTATGATGTTGTATATAGGACTTGCTAGTTCTTCCCTACATTCTTTCAGTATTCTGCCTGAGACTTCATCCGGTCCCATTGCCTTCTCTTCATCCAGTTCCTTCATTAACTCTTTTATTTCAAGCTTGGTTACTTTAATCTCTTTCATATAGATTGTCTCTCTATTACCCTGTGGCCTCTCAAATTTGGATTCTTTAGTAAAGACCTCCTGGAATTTTTATTTAATAGTTCTGCCATACTTTTGGGTCTTCCACCATCCCGTTCTCTCCTTTTAACCTTTCTATTGTTTCTTTTTGCCTAATTTTTCCATTTATGAATCTATAGAACAATTTTGGTTGCTCCTTACATTTTTCGACAATATCTTTTCAAGTTCTTTTCCTCTTCCTTCCTCACCTTAACATATTCATTTCTTGCTGCCTTGAAGTTTTCCTTGTTTGTTGGATTCTATTTCTCCTCCACCTTTTCCATGCTCCATCTCTTTTCTCCTTTGCCCTAGCACACCTTGCATTAAACCAATCTTTCTTTCCTTCTTCTTTTGGTCTATATTTTGGGACATATTCCTGACTCCTGTTTTGTATATTTCCAAAAATAAGTTATATTTGTCTTGCATTGTCTCTGAGTTTTCCATCTCCTCCCAGTCTACGTTTTAAAATAGTTCTTGAGATTCTCAATATCAGCCTTTCTGTAATTTAATCGGTCTCCTTTGTATGAATCGTCTCTATCTTCCTTTCCTTCTTCTATATCTATTTCTAATATTGCATGGTCACTCTTTCCCAATGGGCACTTATATCTTATATCGTCATTCATTTGTATACCCTTGTAAAAACTAGGTCCAATCTCGCCGGCTCGTCGTTTCCTCTGAATCTTGTGCATTCCTTTACTCTCTGGTCCATCATATTGTCTATCATTAGGTTCAAGAATCTTTCTCCCCAGGCTTCTTCCCCCATACCACTTTCATAATTTTCCCAGTCCACTTCTTTACAGTTGAAATCTCCTACTAATATCACTTTTCTCCTTTCTTTAACGATTCTCATTAGACTCCTTATTGTGTCATCTATCATGTCTTTATATTCTTGATTGGTCCATGAATTTGTTTTTGGTGGCACATATGTTACAATGATTGTTAACTCTTTTTTATTAATATGCATCTTAATATACAATACTTCTGCTTTTCCTTCCCCACATTCCACTTGTTTGATCACTATCTCCTTCGTTAACATTATCATGACTCCTCCTCCTCCTTTACCCACTCTGTCTCTTCTCCATACATTATACCTATTATCCAAATCTATTATGATTGCCTCATTCAGTTTTGTTTCAGCCAGGCATACAATATCTGGATTTTCTTTCCTTATGTAATCTCTTAATTCTAATTTACTTGATAAAACCCCGTCTATGTTCATATACATCATTTTTAGTCTTTTGCCTTTATCATTTTTAGTTAAACTTGTTCCACTTTTTTCTCTTCCTTCTCGTTTATATACCATTTCCTTATCCTGTCTCCTAGAATTCTCCAAAAAAATGCCTTCTTCTCCTCTTCTGACCTTTCATTATTCTTTTCCCTTACTGCTGCTGCCAGTTCATTGTATCTCTTCCTTTCTTCCTCATTTCTATTTTTCTTTATATAGATATCCTTACAGCCTTCTGTTTCTCTAAGTTTTGTTGTTTTATATAATATTTCTTCTGTTGCTGCTTGTGATTTTAGTAGTATTTTAATTGGTCTCGTTTTTCCTTCTTGATATGGTCCCATTCTGTTTATTTCTTCTACTTCCTCTTCCAAGTTCTGCCTATCTTCGTCGTTTAGATTCTTCAGTAGGTCTTTGACTGATTTCATTTCTTCTTTTCTCTTTTGGTCTATATTTTATATTTTTTCTTTTATTCCAAATACGACTACACTCTTCTTTTTTCGGCAATTTCTCTAACTAGATTTTCTTTTGTCTTGAGGACTCCTATCATTTTGTTTGTCATATTTTCTTCTTTTTCTTTAAGTTGTTCTTGAATCACCTTCTGAAAATCGGCCTTATCTTTCTTATCTTGGACTCTCCATGCTTGTACTTCTTTTTTAATCACGTTCTGTACTCTTTCCTCTTCCTTGTTTACTAGATCTTTCAGCTTCTTTTTTTTCTCGGCTTTACCGAGTCCTTCTTCCATCTGCTTTTTGTAGTAAGCTACTTCCTTTTTTAGTTCTTCGTTTTCCGCTCTTAGCCTAGCTTCATTTTCTTCCACTTTTCTTATCCTTTCTCTCAGTCTTATAAACTCCATTTCCTGTTCTTTATTCTCTTTCATTTCCATCTTCTCCTTTATCAGTTTATCTAGTTTACATTCAATATTTGACACTCTCTTAAGTAGTGAAGTTGTCGTCGTATCGAACCCTTCGAATACGCGTTCTCCCTCACCGACATAGTCATCATCAGCCCCTTCTCTATTCTCATGTCTGCATTTGGATGGAATATCTTTTTCACTCATTATTCCTTACTAATTGATTTCATGGAGAAAAAAAAAAAAAAAAATGAGTCCACACTACCTGCCCAGGCCACTGTAAATACTATACAACAGGTGTAGTGAAGATCAGCTGATCGTCGGAACTGCGCCAGTGCGTCCGCCCTCAACCGTGTCTCTCGAATGTGTGTGTGTGTGTGTGTAGTACTGTCCTGAATGTGCAGAGAGAGAGAGAGAGAGAGAGAGAGAGAGAGAGAGAGACTACTATACCAAGAAAAATCAACCTTCAGGCCAACTTTCACTTATAAACTGATATCCTTCAATTAAATGCACATGTATATGTACAGTTGCGGCCTGTAAACTCCTTGCCAGTCTTAGCCCATATATTTTCCAGTAGCGATATCTGGCAGGTGAAGGCTTCTGGTTCCCTTGGATTGGTTAAACTAGTAGTAGTAGTAGTAGTAGTAGTAGTAGTTGTAGTAGCAAAAATAATAACTGAAAATCATATAACAATATTCATAATAACAATGATAATTGTGTGTGTGTGTGTGTGTGAGAGAGAGAGAGAGAGAGAGAGAGAGAGAGAGAGAGAGAGAGAGAGAGAGAGAGAGAGAGAGAGAGAATGATTTAATCCATTGAGGTGACGACCTGATAAGCTTCTTCCTTAGGTCAAGACGGAAGACTCAAAGTCGTAAAAGTGTGAAATATTTTGTTAATCCTTCCTGCCTCCATCACTCCAGTGCTACCACCACCTTGAAGTCTTTGACATTTGTAAGCTCTACTATACAATATCAATATATGAATATCATATTGATTTCAATAGTAAAATTTCAATGCTCTCTCTCTTTATATATTTATATATATATATATATATATATATATATATATATATATATATATATATATATATATGGGATGAGGGTGGAGGAGGATGGAACTAAGGCAGTACTATTCTGATTTACATTTCTACGTGAAATGAGAAAATGAAATGAAAAGATCAGACACACACACACACACACTGGTGACATTCTGATCACAACACATGGACCTTAGGTCAAGAGGCGGAAGACTCAAAGTTGTAAAATGTGAAATATTTTTTAATCCTCTCTGCTTCCATCCTTCCTGCTACCACCACCACCACCACCACCTTGAAGTCTTTGACATTTGTAAACTCTACTATACAATATCAATATATGAATATCATATTGATTTCAATAGTAAAATTTCAATGCTGAAAAGGAAATATTAAATCTCTCTCTCTCTATATTTGGGATGATTATTGTTTTCATGTCAGAGATCCTTCTCTTTGTGCCGAGCGCATAACAGAGGTGATTATCTCTGGCATGGAGCTATACATTCCTCATACTTTCTCTAACCCTAAAGCTAAAAAGCCTTGGTTTAACTCTGCTTGTTCTCGTGCTGTCAATGATAGAGAGGCGGCTCACAAACGGTTCCGTAGCCATCCAACTGCTGAAACTCATGCCCTATATATTTCTGCCCGTAATCATGCCAAATCTATTCTCCAACTTACTAAAACTCTTTCATCAATAGAAAATGTCAAAGTCTTTCCAATTCTAACTCCTCTCGAGATTTCTGGCATCTAGCCAATAATATCTCTAACAACTTTACTTCTTCGTCTTTCCTCCTTTACTTCATCCAGATGGCTCTACAGCTGTCTCTTCTTTTCTAAAGCTGAACTCTTCGCTCAAACCTTTGCTACCAACTCAACTTTGGATGATTCTGGGCATATTCCTCCTACTCCTCCACCCTCTGACTACTTCATCCCTAAAATTAAAATTCTTTATAAAGACGTTTTCCTGGCCCTCTCTGGCCTTGATTCTCGGAAGGCTTACGGTCCGGATGGAGTCCCTCCTGTTGTTCTCAAAAACTGTGCTTCCGAACTCGCTCACTGCCTGGTCAAACTCTTTCATCTGTGTCTCTCTACTTCTATTTATCCTTCTTGCTGGAAGTTTGCTCACATTCAACCTGTCCCTAAAAAAGGTGACCACTCCAATCCTTCTAACTACCGCCCTATAGCTTTGATTTCCTGCCTTTCTAAAGCCTTTGAGTCTATCCTTAATAGGAAGATAATGAGGCATCTATCAGCTCACAACCTTCTCTCTGATTGCCAGTATGGTTTCCGTAAAGGCAGATCTACTGGTGATCTTCTTACTTTCCTAACTGAATCTTGGTCATCCTCTTTAGGGACTTCGGTGAAACCTTTGCTGTCGGCCTTGACATATCGAAAGCCTTCGATAGAGTCTGGCACAAATCTTTAATTTCTAAACTACCCTCCTACGGATTCTATCCTTCTCTCTGTACCTTCATCTCCAGTTTCCTTTCCGATCGTTCTATTGCTGCTGTAGTAGACGGTCACTGTTCTTCCCTAAAACTATCAACAGTGGTGTTCCACAGGGTTCTGTCCTATCACCCACTCTCTTTCTATTATTCATCAATGATCTCCTAAATCTGACTCAATGCCCTATCCACTCCTATGCTGATGATACCACCTGCATTATTCAACAGCGTTCAACAGACGCCCAACCCAACAACAATTAAATGACTCAAGGCGAGATGCTATAGGACGCCTAACTTCTGATCTTTCACTTGTTTCTGATTGGGGCAGAGAAAACCTGGTTTTGTTCAATGCCTCAAAACTCAATTTCTACAACTATCTACTCGACATAACCTTCCAGACAACTATCCTCTCTTCTTCAATAACACTCAACTTCCCTCTCCTCTACATTAAACACACTCGGTCTATCCTTCACTAAAAATCTAAACTGGAAATTTCACATCTCTACTCTTGCTAAATCAGCTTCCAAGAAGTTAGGTGTCCTATGGCGTCTTCGTCCATTTTTCTCTCCTCCCAGCTGCTTGCTCTGTACAGGGCCTTATCCGCCCGTGTATGGAGTATGGCTCTCATGTCTGGGGATCCACACACAGCTTTACTAAACAAGGTGGAATCTAAAGCTTTTCGTCTTATCAACTCTTCTCCTCTAACTGACTGTCTTGATTCTTTAAGTCACCGCCGCAATGTTGCATCTTTATCTGTCTTCTACCGCTGTTTTCATGCTGTCTGCTCTTCTGAACTTGCTAACTGCATGCCTTCCCCTCCTGCGGCCTCGCTGCACAAGACTCTCTACTTCTTCTCATCCCTATTCTGTCCATCTTCCTAATGCAAGAGTTAACCAGTATCTTCACTCCTTCATTCCCTACACTGGTAAACTCTGGAACTCTCTACCTGTGTCTGTATTTCCACCTGCCTATGACTTAAACTCTTTCAAAAGAGGAGTGTCAAGACACCTCTTACGTTAACTGGACCCTCCTTTTAGATTTTTGTTTTTCTCTTTCTACTTTCCTCTTAACAGGGCCTGGCAACCAGCGGGATTTTTTTTTTCCAACACTTTGTTTTCCTTGGCCAGTGCCCTTGTAATGTAAAAAATCTTCGTATCGAACCCTTCAATACGCGTTCTCCCTCACCGACATAGTCATCATCAGCCCCTTCTCTATTCTCATGTCTGCATTTGGATGATATCTTTTTCGCTCATTATTCCTTACTAATTGATTTCATGGAGAAAAAAAAAAAAAAAGAGTCCACACTACCTGCCCAGGCCACTGTAAATACTATACAACAGGTGTAGTGAAGATCAGCTGATCGTCGGAACTGCGCCAGTGCGTCCGCCCTCAACCGTGTCTCTCGAATGTGTGTGTGTGTGTGTAGTACTGTCCTGAATGTGCAGAGAGAGAGAGAGAGAGAGAGAGAGAGAGAGAGAGAGAGAGAGAGAGAGAGAGAGAGAGAGAGAGAGAGAGAGAGAGACTACTATACCAAGAAAAATCAACCTTCAGGCCAACTTTCACTTATAAACTGATATCCTTCAATTAAATGCACATGTATATGTACAGTTGCGGCCTGTAAACTCCTTGCCAGTCTTAGCCCATATATTTTCCAGTAGCGATATCTGGCAGGTGAAGGCTTCTGGTTCCCTTGGATTGGTTAAACTAGTAGTAGTAGTAGTAGTAGTAGTAGTAGTAGTAGTAGTTGTAGTAGCAAAAATAATAACTGAAAATCATATAACAATATTCATAATAACAATGATAATTGTGTGTGTGTGTGTGTGAGAGAGAGAGAGAGAGAGAGAGAGAGAGAGAGAGAGAGAGAGAGAGAGAGAGAGAGAGAGAGAGAGAGAGAGAGAGAGAGTGATTTAATCCATTGAGGTGACGACCTGATAAGCTTCTTCCTTAGGTCAAGAGGCGGAAGACTCAAAGTCGTAAAAAGTGTGAAATATTTTGTTAATCCTTCCTGCCTCCATCACTACCACTGCTACCACCACCACCTTGAAGTCTTTGACATTTGTAAGCTCTACTATACAATATCAATATATGAATACATATCATATTGATTTCAATAGTAAAATTTCAATGCTGAAAAGGAAATATTAAATCTCTCTCTCTCTCTTTATATATATATATATATATATATATATATATATATATATATATATATATATATATATATATATATATATATATATATATATATGAAGGATGAGGGTGGAGGAGGAGGAGGATGAGGGTGGTGGTGGTAGTGGAGGAGGAGGAGGAGGAGGAGGAGGAGGAAGAGGAAGATCGAGAGATTGCTATGCTACATTTGCTACGTGAAATGAGAAAATGAAATAAAAATAAAGATCAGACACACACACACACACACACACACACACACACACACACACACACACACACACACACAATGGGGTGGTGACATTCTGAGGTCACGGGGAGGGACAGGGCATGGACCTTAGGTCAAGAGGCGGAAGACTCAAAGTTGTAAAATGTGAAATATTTTTTTAATCCTTCCTGCTACCACCACCACCACCACCACCTTGAAGTCTTTGACATTTGTAAACTCTACTATACAATATCAATATATGAATATCATATTGATTTCAATAGTAAAATTTCAATGCTGAAAAGGAAATATTAAATCTCTAAATCTCTCTCTCTCTCTCTCTCTCTCTCTCTCTCTATATATATATATATATATATATATATATATATATATATATATATATATATATATATATATATATATATATATATGTATATATGAAGGATGAGGGTGGTGGTGGTAGTGGAGTAGGAGGAGGAGGAGGAGGAGGAGGAGGAGGAGGAGGAGGAGGAGGAGGAGGATTGAATTGAGAAAATTAAATAAAAATAAAGATCAGACACACACACACACACACAATGGGGTGGTGACATTCTGAGGTCATGGAGAGGACAGGGCATGGACCAGGAGGAGGGTCAAGTGGGTGGAGCTTTAAGGCTTAGTTTTTGAGGGAGTTTAACCAATCCAAGGGAACCAGAAGCCTTCACCTGGTGTAGATCTGCCAGATATTGCTACTGGAAAATATATGGGCTAAGACTGGCAAGGAGTTTACAGGCCGCAACTGTACATGTTTACATTTACATGCACATGTATATTTACATGTATACATGATCTTGTTCAGCCATACGTTTGCCCCAAAGACAGCTTCCCCATCTCTCGCCCGAGTCCACCAAAGTTGGAAAATACTGTATCATCTCATTGGTATGTATAATTTATCATGTAAATCTTTGTGGCATGGTATGCCAAGACTATTACAAGTCTTTTAAGGTCACATATATCGTAGGTAGCCTTGAAATATGGACATAAGAAAGAAAATAAGGAGCTTAACTCAAGTGTTCCCATGAGCCCATGTTTCCATGGGCTGCTGGTAATGTTTTGGGTGTAAGTGGGTAGGAGCAGCAGCAGACTAGTAGTGCACTGGCTTCACTTTTGTGACGTCATGCTGCCTCCCCTAATTCAATCTCCTTGAGGGAGCTGCTATAAGCAACCCCCCTGAGAAAGTTTTTAAAAATTATCAATATAGACTTGAGGGCATTTTTAAGCTATATGCAGAGCTAATTTTAGATAATAAGAACAGTAATCATTTATTACCATTCCTTTTTTTCTAACTGTAGTGAGAGGATAACCAATTCATTATTGATATGTGCTAAGGCCACAACTGATTTCTCCTTGATTACATGTGGAAAGGAAGGGATATGAAATAAAACAAATATACCCTAGTTAATTATACATAAAAAATACACTCTCATTATATTTCTTAAAAGTCAAATTGACACTGAGGAGAAAGTAATGGTGGCAATCCATCACATTGACTGTAGCTCACCTTCCATTACACCCATGAGTCATGGCAAATGAGTGAATCAAAGCCGTTATGTACTATTATTGATTCCTGTTAGGAAATGACAACCACCTCATGTTTTGATCTTCACTAAGCACATCTCTTTCCCTCCATCTGACACATCTTATCACAAACTAGTTACAAGCAGTGACAAAAAGTTCTCAATCAACCAATCCTCTCCTGGCAATGTTATATAGAGTGTTTGTTGAACTGTGCCTGTGGATCTGTACTGATTAATATACTACTAAATGTTACCAAAAGTGACACTGGACAGTGGACAGTGTTCTCCAGAAATGGTGTATCTTACAACTCAAAGTTATGCTAGTAAGCTGATGTGCAGGACCTCTAAGGTTCACATCTTCATCTCATCTAGAGCAGGGATCTTTAAAGCATTTATCACGATCTGTAGTCTGTCAAGTAAAGCCTAAAGAAAACTTAATACAATACCTCCATTTATGAATTCAACATACCTTCAAGATAAAGATTGCTTCTTCAATGACTCTCAACTGTTCCCTTCTCCTACACTGACAATCCATGGTCCATCCTTTATTTATAAACTAAACTGTAAATTTCAGGTCTCATCCCTAGTGAGAACTAGAAGCTTCTATGAAGTTAGGTATTCTGAGCTGTCTCTGCCAATTTTTCTTACCCTCCAGCTGCCAGCCCTGTACAGGGACCTTATCCATAGATGTATGGAGCCTGGTTTTCATTTTAGCAACTCCTCTCCAAGTCTAGAAGACTGTCTTCAGCTTCTCTCTCATTGCCACAGTGTTGTATTTCTTGCTGTTTTTTAATGTTACTCTCATACTAACTGCTCTTCTGATCTAACTCCATGCTTCCCCTCCTACCGTTTCAGACTCTCTTCTTTCTCTCACTCTTATTCGGTCCACCTCTCTCTTAATTCAACAGTTATTCAATAATTTGAATCATTTGTCCCTTTCTCTGTTTAACTCTGGAACTCCCTGCCTGCTTCTCTAAGTCCTCCTTCCTATGACTTGAACTCTTTCAAGAGAATGTTTCAAGATGGTTATCCTTTAAATCTTTATGACTACTTCTGACTCTTTGAGGACTGGCACTCTGTAGGCATTAATTTCTGTTTTGTTGGCCTTGACTGGTGCCCCTCCTACAGCTGTCCTCAATTGTCCATTATAAACATGTCCATGGAATGTGGTTTACATCTTACAATTATAACAGCCTGTGTTTTTGTAATAGATAATTGTCTCCTAAATACATATCTTCTATTTCAAGGAACCACTGCAGCTGCTGTGGATCTGAAAAGCAGCCAGATTTGCCAGCTGACTGAATGTTACAAATCAAAAGTGGTCAACTGGAAATTGAATTCTTTTTAAATTTGTGTATTATAAAACCAATGAATAAATATTGTGAACATTTTTAGCCAGCATCTCCAGGCACAGAGCATCAAACGCAGCAAAATGAGCTAAGTAATACCCAAATTATCTTGGGCTTGGGAATGTATCATTACCTTGGGATGAATACTTTTCCCCTCCATATAGAAGTTTACTTTATCCATTGAAGTTTGATGTTTTAGTGTTTATGTTTTAGTGCTGCTCTTGACCCCTTATTTTACTTCTTTATCCTCACTTGAAATGTACACTTCTATTACATTCATCTTTATTTTCACATCACAGGTATTTCTTATAAAAAATCACTTCCACTATTTCAATTCCATATCTTTAACTTTCATTTCACAACCAAGTCCTGTTACATAAGACTACAATATGTACCATTCAGTCAATTCAAACAGTTACTTGTAATGTAATACTGGAAGGCAACACAACATAAATATCAACCTAAACATGGAACATGGAATACTATATAGTTTGTGCCCATCATAGCTGGATGTTTGTTTAGTAATGTTCAGTGGACCATGACCAGTGTTAAGTCTGAGGGAAGATAAATACTGATGATATGAATGTGTCTAATACAACTTGCTTTTCCTGCATAAACACAAACACATCCAAGAAAACATAAAGTAAAATACTAACTTAAAAGAATAAAGATTCATCTGCTCTTGTCTGCTGTGGGAAAGAAAGTCATGATAATGATATGAAGGATGATGGTCTTGAGAGGCACCACAGATGTTTGGTGTTGAGGAAGTGAAAATTACAACCATTTCATTATTGACTGTAATGGGAAGAATTCATAAACAGGAGACTGGCAAGACTGCATGTGAGTTAAAGAAAATAAATACAAAAATCAACAACATATTAGAAAAATTGTTATAAACATAAAATTAACTTTATAGTAAAAAAAAAAAAAAATTAGCAAAATAGATTGATGAATGGATGAAGTGAGTGAGTGAGTGTGGAAGGAAGAAGTTAGTTCCTTCCAATATCATTAACACTGATATTTGCCTCACAGTTCTCATCTGTTGGATCGCTTGCTCATTCTCATCGCCCGCTCTATTTCAAACTGCCTCAGGTCGGCTCGCTCCAGGAAAGCCTGCTTGTCCAGATACCCGTCCTTGCTCTTCTTGTGCTTCTCCAGCTCCTCATCAATACCTTCCTCAGACTTGAAGCTATTCCAGTCCAGTTTTGTTTTTTCTAGTGTGGTAAGTTTCTGTTTCTTGCTATCTAGTATACTAACCAGACCAGAAAGCCCTGCACCTCGCTTGATGCCCCCCACACCTGCAAGTAGCCAGGGCATCAATAAACAAACAAACTACTAACTGCTTCATTCAAAGCCAGATAATCTCATGATTCTATCTAACTGTATAGCAAGGTAACTCTGACACAAGGGGATAGCAACAATCCCACACACACTTGTTAGATTGTTAATGAAGAAAAATTGATAAAAAAAACAAACAAACATGAGCTGGTGACAAAACATACCAGGTTGTGCTTTTGTGGTGCCAGAGCTCTGTGATGTGAGAGCAACGCTACACTTGGCAGCCTGGGCTTCTACTGATTCAGCATCCACCTCCTTCTCTACCCTGTGAAGCAATAACTAGGGTCATCACCACCATCACCACCAAATGAATATCAATGAATTTCAAACAGTAACACACTCTTATCTTTTAACAAGGCTACTTTGAAATATACAATTCAACACTAGCTATTGTATTTCAGAGAGCCACAACTCTGCAGTGCAATGGGGGGAGCAAGGAGTTGTAAATGTCTTAATCTCACCTCACTTCCTCTCCAGCAAACTCAAACACCTGAGTGATCTTGACTTTCTCTGGTTTGCTGCTGTCCTGCTTCTCCTTCTTGACAGGAGCCGGGGCTTTGGCTGATGGGGAGAAGCGTGGGTTAGTGATTATTTATTTGATTGCCAAGAGTGTATGTTGATTTAAAAATCTGAAACAATTGATTGACTGGGAGTAAAACAGGCAGTGTTAGTGAAGCATAAGATATTGCTACGTTTAGTTTAATTGGTAAAGAGTAGAGTGATAAAAGCTTGTCTCCTGAGTACTAAATCTGATATGGTTTGTCAAGTACTTCCTTGATATAAAACTGTCCATTGTTAAAACCACTTTTGTTTTCTTGCACTGATTTTTTCTCTATCTGGTTGTAATGTTTTTAAGCCCACTTAAAATATCAATCCCAAAAAAGAAGAGCCATAACCATTCTTAAAAGTATCTACATCATAGGAAAAGGAGGAAATACAGACACAGACAGGGAATTCCAGTTTACCATTGAGCAGTATGATCTTACCAGGTATGCTATTTGTGGTGGTGGTGGTGGTAGGCTTCTTGTTCCCCAGCAGAGCTCCCCAGCTGGAGGTCTTGGGTTTTGGGGGAGGGCTGGGTTTGTCTTCAACATCTGCCAAGAAGTCTGTAAAGGAATATAACAGGTGACATAAGCAAGATCTTAATAGGTTCAGTAGTCAGGATAGGATCATATACGGTATATTGGGTTGAACCTTGATTAAATTAGATTGTAAGACAAAAGGAGGAGTTGGTTCTAAGAGTGGTAGATGAAGTGAAATAACCTCAGAAATAATAAGGTGGAAATAGCTAAGTAAACTTCATAGGTATGCATGCCTGATGGCTTCTTGCAGCTTTCCATACTTTCTTAAAGTTTTCATGAATTTGAATCCTGGATCATTTTTGTGTATTATGTATCTACTCGTATGTTGTAAGGTTGTGGTGACTGATGCAAGTGTGAGCTGGTGATAAGACTTGTTGTAAGGGAGAGATGTGGCTGCCTCTATCTCACTGAAAATAGGAAATACTGTCCTAGTCTGTAGCTGAATAAAAAACATGTTGACTTACACTGTGTTTATCATCTCCCCTCACCGTAAGTGCTGAATGTGGATGCTCTACCATAAACTAAGCTAGTGTAAGCAAACTGTCAATATGTGTATATATTAGGAGCTAATACTTGATACATAGGAGAGAGCTGTACAATTACCTGATTTTTTTCCAAGGTATATAGAGGAACAAAAAGTATCTTACTATTGTAGCCTTTTATTTCTCATGCCTATATCAGAGCAAAGTTTTGGGAATTGGTTGACATGCTTTCATAGGAGTAATGGGACTATATTCAACCCTTATTACATTTTTCCAAAACATATTAACTTCCCTAATCAAGGTAAAAAATACACTTGTGCAGCTTATTTAAATATCAGTAATGAACACACTCAAAAAACTAACCTGCCCAAATACTGTCATCCTTCTTTTTGCTTTCTTCTGTGCCTATTTCCTTCTGTTCATCTTCCTCTTCTTTTTCTACACCATTTGATGATTTCTTCTTTTGTTTGCCTTTTTTCCTTTGTTTCTTCTTCTTTCCCTTTTGTGTTGTTCCTTCGTCTCCCTCACCTGCCTCCTCCTCCTCTTCGTCTCCATCACTCACTGCTTCATCATCACTTTCCACCACTCCTGACGACAAACATTGGATTAAGCAATGCATCATTCTCGGTATAGCAAATTTCAACAAACTCAAATGAAATTCAGAGGTTCAATGTGTAAGTGTGCTGTATCAATGAAAGACCAGTACAGAGGTCCAAAAGATGACATGAGTAGGCTGTTTCAGTTGAGAATACTGAGGAATAACTGTGATAGGTGTGACATTCTAACCTGGGCTAGTTGATGTGAGAAATTCTGCCAGGAAACTGATATACAAGTACAAACTGTAGCCTAATACTATAGGGAAACTGGACATAAAAGTTAGAAAAAAGAAAAAACAAAGAATAAAAAAAAAAAAAAATACTAACTCTGCCTCCTTATTTATTTTACTATTTCCTTCCATACCTTCACAAAACCCACTGTACACATATATGATAGTATAAACTGGCGGAAAAACATCACAATGCTATAGGTGACTCAGGATTTATTGTAAGCCAGTCTTTTGTATTTACCCAAAATGAGACCTTTGAGAATGTGGGGTTTTCAGGTTAGGTGGGATGAAAAGTAGTAGTGTCGACCGGGGTAATTTGGACCAGGTTTTGACAAACTTTGATACTGTTCCCACATTTATTAAGATAAACTTACAAAAATTTTATGAAAACATAAGCATGTCATTGCCTTTAAATCACTAAAAAAAAAAAAAAAAAAAAAAAAAAAAAAAATCATTCATAGCAGATTTTTCAGCTTTGAAGTAATAAGAGTGGTTCACAGTTATCAAAAAAATGGGGTAATATGAACCCTCCTACCGGGGTAAACTGAACCACCCATGGGGTAATTTGAACCACCCTTTATAAATGCAAAAAAAAAAAAAATATATATATATATATATATATATATATATATATATATATATATATATATATATATATATATATATATATATATGGATATAATTCCTCAAAAAAAAAAGTTTTATTTCATAAACATTGAGCCTTTCACATTCAAAATAACAAAATCAATGGCAAGAAACAGTGTAGAACAAAAAACTGTTACTCATAGACTACATAGCCTACTCATTTACTTGGCTACTTTAGCCAATGTTTTGGTGTAACACTTGAAGTTATTGTATTCAGTAAGATTATTTATTCTGAATGTGAAAGGTACTTTTATAAGGTCTCTATGAAGTGATACATAAGCATATAAGCAGATTATATGCATATATATTACTAATGGGCACTCCTAGCAGACGAAAGAGGATCAGCTGAGTAAAAACAGGGTATAGGCTCAGGGTGTCAAAAGACTGGTCACGTTAATTTTCCTTCCCACTCTGCAGGCTAGCGAGCAACAGGGAGCTGATTTTTTGTATAAAAATACTGCTCATTGGTTTTCACATTCATTTTTCTATATATTATTGAGCTCACTATCGCTCGCTAGCCTGTAAAGAGAGTGTGAACGGACAATTCCTAGCTTTTTGAAGTCCTTTATAGGCTTATAGTCTTCATTAAAAATTTCCCTAATTATCCTAGTAATCATTATTGGGTATATAATGAGTCTAAGCAATCCCCTTTATAAGCCAAAGATGGCACAGGGCAAAATATTAATGCATATTCTCAAAATATAAACAATTGCGCATTAAAAACTACCGTTTGATTTCCCCCCGCCGCATTTTCCTTACCGGGGTAAATTGAACCAAAAAGTGAGCGTTAATTGTGAGAAAACAAAGCTAAAGTATTGCTGATGAAATCATGTTAAGATAGAGGTAAAACACTCTATAATCATCAATTTGGAAGAGGATAGTTAGCCACGTCTGACCACCACAACAAAGTTCGCCGAAACCGCTAATTTTGTAAACAAACTTTTACTTTTATTTTTGGCTACGATTCAGTGCTTTCAGTCATATAATTGTAATTTCTTTCCTGTATTGATTTGTTTTTATCAAACCTGCACAAGAAATGTGAAAATAGTTACTTTCTATCGTGAAATGCTCAAAACTTCAAAAAGAAATTTATACATGAATTTATTGTAAATAAGAATGAGGCGGTCCGAATTGTACCAGTTCGTTAGACGGTCTGATTTTCCCCAGTCGACACTATATTCCGGGGAATAAATAATCAAAACCACCAAAAATATGGCAAATACATAACCAGAATCACTTAAAACACACACAAAAAGCAATTATAATCACACAAACAATGTATTAATAATTTCATCCCATGTTGGAAAATAAATCACTAGCTACTGCCAGAAAATAAAACACTACCTTGCTTAAAATTCTGTAACCTAATCTAACCTAAACTTTACTACTGTACTTTACATAATCTAACCTAACCCAAACCTCACTCCCATGGTTTACATATTCTAACTAAACCTAAACTTCTCTAGGTTGTACTTTACATTAACCTAACCTAAACTTTATTACCATAGCTACTTTACCTAATCTAACCTCATTACCATGCTTTACATATTCTAATCTAAGCTAAACTTTACTACCATACTTTACCTTTATCACTCCTGTACACGACCATGCTTTAAATATTCTAACCTAACCTAATGTATGTGTAACCGAAAACTCCTTATTCCCACAGGTCTGGCTTGAGGGTCGATACAAAACCCTGGCTTGGGAAATCCCAAATCACCTGCTGCATTAAGAGGGTTGGTGACATTTTCCCTTCACTATACATATACTTTTTCTTTCTTTCTTTTTTTCAATGCAAGAGGGAAACCGGCCAAGGGCAACAAATATTAAATAAAAGGCCTATTTGAAAGCCAGTTCCCTTATATATCAAAATACAAGCTAAAAAGATCTGTTTACACTGGGTTTTTTGAAGGTCTGGATGGATATAATCGAAAAAAACAATAAGGAGGTGGGGTTGTACTAGGCCACTACCCTCATTATTTCTCTGTCATTTTCCTCTTATTGACCAAAAAATATATAATTATTCTGGTTTATGTATTGCCAAGGTTCGTATGATCAAACTTCCCGGCACCTCTTGACAACTTTGGTCTGTGTTGGAATTTGTGGTTTCCGAGAGTATTTGAAAACAAGATAGTTTTGGGAGGATTTAGCATCATCTGTGTGACAAGACACTCATAAGGTCAGAGCGTTGATACGTAAGTCCAGTCCTTCCCTCACCTTCAGGTACAAAGTCCTCATCAGAAGTGTCAGAGTCGTAGTCATCGTCCTGCAGCATCCTCGTGGTGCCCTCAGCGCTGCCCTCACTGCTCAGTGTGTCTGTGTGCCTCTATGACTCAATGGCAGGACGTCCTCGGTCCCTCACCACAGCGGCAAAACCTTCACCAGTCACCACACGCGGTCCACCTCCACCAGACTCACCTCGGCGTCACTTTGTTTACAACTCAAGTGACCCAATCCCTGAGTCTGTCAGTGTTGCCAAACGCACCCCTCTCTCTCTCTCTCTCTCTCTCTCTCGTAGTAGTAGTAGTAGTAGTAGTCATATTCATAATCATCTTTAGGGAATACTGCCCTTGTGTCAACATACTGTAGGTGTTTTGGACCATTGTCATGAAATGAATACAATTTAATAAATGAATAAATAAATAAATAAACACACACACACACACACACACACATACATATATATATATATATATATATATATATATATATATATATATATATATATATATATATATATATATATATATATATATATAGAGAGAGAGAGAGAGAGAGAGAGAGAGAAGAGAATAATAATAGTTATATATATATATATATATATATATATATATATATATATATATATATATATATATATATATATATATATATATATATATATATATATATATATATATATATATATATATATATATATATATATATATATATATATATATATATATATATATATATATATATATATATATATATATATATATATATATATATATATATATATATATATATATATATATATATATATATATATATATATATATATATATATATATATATATGTGTGTGTGTGTGTGTGTGTGTGTGTGTGTGTGTGTGTGTGTGTGTGTGTGTGTGTGTGTGTATATATATATATATATATATATATATATATATATATATATATATATATATATATATATATAGAGAGAGAGAGAGAGAGAGAGAGAGAGAGAGAGAGAGAGAGAGAGAGAGAGAGAGAGAGAGAGAGAGACCCAGATGGGAACCGCCTTATCGTGGTGGGGGGGCTTGCGTGCCCCTATGACCTGGCGAGCTAGGCTAGAGGGGGCTTCCCTGCTCCGCCCTTCCGAGGGGGAGAGGGCTACCCATGCTATAGTCTTTCCACTCAATGAAGTCCGTTCAGGGTGGGGTAGGTATGGTCGTTTACAACTAGCAATACTGCCAAATCAACAATCGTATACATGCGTCTCTCTCTTATTTATCATCCATGTGGTGTTTGAAAGTGATATTTTATGTATTGCGTGTATAGTAAAGGAAGTTACATAGTACAATGAGTGTCTATGTTTACGATGATAACGACGATTTGCATAAATTCTATGGCATGTGGCAGCGTTTTTTTCCCATGTTGCCACGTTGGTGGTGGTGGTGGTGGTGGTGTCCCCTTTCATCTCTCCGCTGGGCGCTGGGTCAAGTCAGGCCAGGCCATAGTTACCAGGTTGGCGGGTTTCCCGCCAAATGTGGCGGTTTTATATATATATATATATATATATATATATATATATATATATATATATATATATATATATATATATATATATATATATATATATATATATATATATATATATATATATATATATATATATATATATATATATATATATATATATATATATATATATATATATATATATATATATACACACACACACACACACACACACAAAAGGGGTTTTCTGAAAGTTTGAGAGAAGATGGACCAAAAACTAAGGCGCCGGAGTATTATTTATTATTATTCATTTCGACTTTTTTCCACACTACCTAAATAATAATAATAATAATAATAATAATAATAATAATAATAATAATAATAATAATAATAATAATAATTAGAGAGAGAGAGAGAGAGAGAGAGAGATTAACAGATGCGTGGTGGGTCGGTACTTAATCTGATAATTGGGAGTCGAACTGGCACGTCGCACTCATGGGAATTCCAGAATGTGCCCTGCCCTGAACGGACTTCATAGAGTGGAAAGACTATAGTAAGGTCGCCAGTGAGGGGCCAGACTATAATATGGTTCCTACGTAAGCTACACGAACTCAAAAAATAGCAAGGTGGTCAAGCCCACCATCTTTCTCTCTCTTACTGTCTTTCAATAATTTCCTACTTTCATCCATCCTTTATACAAACTCTTCTTTCTTCACCCCCTTTTCTATAACAACAGAGAGAGAGAGAGAGAGAGAGAGAGAGAGAGAGAGAGACTACACACCCCCAAGATGTATTAGACTTAGTCTAATACATCTTGACACACCCCATAGTGTAATGATTAGCACGCTCGACTCACAATCGAGAGGGTCCGGATTCGAGTCCCGGAAAGCGGCGAGACAAATGGGCAAGCCTCTTAATGTGTGGCATCTGTTCACCTAACAGTAAATAGGTACGGGATGTAACTCCGGGGGTTGTGGCCTCGCTGTCCCGGTGTGTGGAGTGTGTTGTGGTCTCAGTCCAACCCGAAGATCGGTCTACGAGCTCTAAGCTTGCTCCGTAATGGGGAAGACTGGTTGAGTGACCAGCAGACGACCGTGGTGAATTACACACACCGCATAGTGTTGCAGCTAGCACGCTCGACTCGTAATCAAGAGTGCCCGGGTTCGAGTCCCGGGAAGCAGCGAGGTAAATGGGCAAGCCTCTTAATGTGTAGCCCCTGTTCACCAAGCACTAAATACGTACGGGATGTAACTCGAGGGGTTGTGGCCTCGCTTTCCCGGTGTGTTGTGTGTTATGTGGTCTCAGTCCTAACTGAAGATCGGTCTATGAGCTCTGAGCTCGCTCCGTAATGGGGAAGACTGGCTGGGTGACCAGCAGACGACCGAGGTGAATTACACACACACACACACACACACACACACACACACACACATATATATATATATATATATATATATATATATATATATATATATATATATATATATATATATATATATATATATATATATATATATATATATATATGAAATCCAGGTAGACATCAGTGAATCACTGTAATGAAAGGTGTATTCACCTCTATTCACATAATAATTAGTGATTGGTGTTTTAAGTTTGGAAATGACATACTTTATAAATTCATTGCTATTTATAGACCTTCAGTATGTTTTGACCATGCCTTTCAGTGCATCACTGTCATTATGTCATTAGTGTCCCACTAGCTTTGGTCCACCATCACATCTGCACCTTTTAACTCTTTCATATGGCTGTCATTACAGGCCAAATAGTTAATTTTTGCAAGGCTTATCCAATATTATCTATTCATTTGATATTTTTATACCTAAGCAAACATTTCACTTCAGGTTGTTGGTTCAGCTGTTCATAAGTTCAATAGATTAATTTTCATGAGGTTATTATAAAAAGACCACACACGGACTGACAGCATTTCGTTACACCTTAACATGGCTTCAACACTTCTGGTCTTCCTAAGCATTTGGGCAACACAGGCCCACGCCTCAATACTGAAGACACAATCCTTCAGGCGTTCGTCTGCATCTGTCCGTCTGGAGGTGGAGCCTCACCATGTCTATGTGGAAGCATTTGACCAGCAACACCACCTTCGCCTGCAGCCGACCTACTCACCTTTCCTTGATAGATTCAGGCTACAAACGACATCCAGAGACAAACATGGGAATCTCATTCTTGAAGATATTGAAAACAGAGATGACATGTACCAATTCTATGAAGATCCTGAGGCTGGTAGCATGGTGTATCTAACAGCAGCTGGTTTGGAGGGGCTCATCTCACCCTCACTGGCACTGAAGATCACTGATAACGGGCAGCATGAGGCAGTGCACCAACACTTCAAGACTCAGCTGAGGGATGATACAAACGACTACTTGGAGATACCTCAGGAAACAAGTAGCTACCATCAATCTTCTGCCATCAGCCCAGGAGTGACCACTGCCACCGTCGAAATGTACATCATTGTGGACAGTGCTCTGGCAGCTAAGTTAGGATCCAATGAGAAGGTTAAACAATATCTTGGGGTGTTCTGGAATGCTGTCAACCTGAGATTTGCCACCATCACAGATCCTCAGATCAAGCTGGTCCTGGTTGGCGCCCTAGTTGTCCGCGACCCTTCTGACGAAACCTACATCACTGAAAACATTCTAACTGAAAACTACATCAGCGGCAAGAAGACGCTTTTCTCATTGGGCAACTGGTTGTTTGAGCAGAAAAGGTCACTGCCACCTCATGACATGGTGTACCTGATGACGGGTAAGGACTTGGTTAGTGAGAAGAATGGTGTGATTCAGAAAGGCCTGGCAGGCATTGCTTGGAGAGGCACCGCCTGCGTCCTCAGACCAGCTGTCAAGCGCTCATTCAACGTTGCTATAGGTGAGGACTTCTCTTATTACTCAGGTGTGATGACAGCTGTTCATGAGGTGGCACACAACCTGGGCTCCCCTCATGATGGTAAAGGAGGCTCCAAGAAATGCTCTTGGGATGACGGTTATATCATGAGTTATGTACAAGATGGTTCAAACAAATTGTTCTTTTCTTCCTGTTCAAAAATAATGATGAAGAAATTTATCTCGGGAAAGAAAGCCTCCTGCCTCCGCACCACCTCAGGTACTGATCAAATTGCACTGTCCCCAACATTGCCTGGGGAGGACTTGAGCATGGACCAGCAGTGCCAGGCAGCCACAGGACAAAGCAAGGCTTATGCTTCCAAGCGTGTATCAGATGATTCACTCTGCGTCCATTTGGTATGTCAGTGGAAAAAAAAAGTAGGGAATAAACTCCATACATACACCCGACGTACAGGAAAACCTGCTGCAGAAGGTTCTGCGTGTAGAAGTGGTGGCTTCTGCAAGGATGGAATATGCCAGTGAAGGTGCAGACCTTCCCACTTTCACCTTAATAATTATTGTCTTTACAAAGTATATGAACATTTTGCAGTCTTATTCTGGTAAGACAAGCAGTTAAAGATAATCCATTATAACAGTAAAAACTTTTAATTATTCCTTAACCTAATACAGTATAACAGCTTCAGAGCACCAACACAATGTTCCTTCCATTCTGCAGGGTCATCATAGGGGGACATGAGTAAGCATTTCCCAGGAGGGATGAGGGAGCAGCAACAAGTTATGTATTGCTGATGCATTGGGAAGTGCAAGAACTAAATAATTATTACTGATACTCTGCTAAGAGAAATAAGAAACAAAAAACACTGGCATTGTATTCAATACATTCCCATATGTACAAAAAAACATTAAAAAAGGTGGTTTCAATACTTCCTAATAAGGATGTTATTATATCACATATTAAAAAAAATATTCTGAAAAACAATGTTTTAATAACTTGTTTAACTGAACTTATATTCTACTACTGTATAACTGACAAGTTAAATCTATAATGCACATTACATACAACTTCAACCTATTGTTAAGAATATATCAGATAACCTGAAAACAATTTAACATTCTTTAAGAGAAAAATAATTATGGTGTACCAGTTTTAATAGAAACCCCAAAACAAAAGATATAAAGTTAATTTACATGTTAATAATTTACATGGACTTCACACAACAAGCATATCCACAGCAGCAATGAACAGGACTGAAGGTTGCACCGTCGTATTTGGCATCCTAATTATTACCTTGCTTTAGGAACGCTGACTATTACGAGTATATAATATACACAGGCAGTATTAATTCTATTATATGAAACATAATTGACAATTATACTAAATGGCAATTATTGATCTTTACTGCCTGCACATACTGATAAGTGACAAGTATTGCTACAGCGTACTACAAGTGTGGTTCCAGACACTGTGTCAATGCTAAGGCATGACGTTGCAACCTTCACTGTTCATAACTACAGTTTGTAAAAGATAAGTAAAAAAAAAAAAAAAAAAAAAAAAACTATAATCAGTTGCTCTAAAAGTAACTGAATGCATAATGAATGTGCTGTTAACTATGTAGTCTTTAAAGTTTGTTACACTATTAGAACAGTAACCTAACTAAATATAAATGCTACATTTACAATGTAGACAGATGTAGTACATATGTACCAGTAAAGAAACAATGTATGTTGGTAGCTATCATCATTTAAGCTCCTTAGAATGTTGTAAAAATAATAAACGAATAAATAAAAGAAATAAATGAAAATAAACAATTAAAATATAAATAGGTAATGAATCAACAAATTAGCAAAGGTAAAACCAAATATGAATTATAGTCACAATTGTAAGGACTGAAGGTTCCTTTGTCCTACTTTGGCAACATTTTTTTTTAGCACTGTCAGTCGTACTACACGTCTGTCCCATCAGATGCATCTGTCTTGGAGTGATGAACATGCTGGGTGGCTGCGTGCAATGCAATGGGGATGGAATGGGGTGATGTACGGCAGCGGGAGGTGACACTATCATTTGGAAAGAGGTCCATGATATGCACCTCTTTGTCTTCACCTTCATATATTTTATGCTGAAACATTATTGATTATTTCAGCAGATAGTCTTACTTGTAAGAGCTGGACTGACAAGTGACAAGTGACAAGTGGCACCAGCCAGCCTGTTAGTTGTCCATGAGCTGCAGACACTGACCATCAGCCCCTCTTTCTATACATGACCCTACTTCTCCACTGTTCGTTTCAGGTGTGTAGGAGATCTCAGTGTCATAGCCATAGTCTCTCTGAAGGTAGAAACAACAAAATGTAATACCTATCTGCAATAAACAATGCAAGAATATAATTTCTATCTCATTTATTGTATATCTTATATAGACCTAACAACTTTTCAATAAAATATGAAAATGGAAGTGTAATTATGAATTTTCCATATGGTTTACTAAATTACCAGAATTGCAAGAGGTCCACTGCCCCAGTTGTCACATTCAATGATGCCACCTCCATCTGGTCCCCTTGGAATACACACACATCTTTTCTTCTCTCTTGGGTAAGCAGTCATGGCCAGACGTCTACCAAACACTATAGCAAGTTTCTGAATTTTCTTCTTGATCCGGTTAGTCCTTGAAGCTTGTTGTGCAGGGATAACAAGGACAGCAGAGGTGAAAATGGTACCTGTTAACAGAAGGAAATACTTGTTTGTAGAATATTACATACCGTAGGTATGTTCATATGTATGTGATTATTTCACATCATACAGTGTTCATGATCATTGCAATAAACAAACTTCCATGTGCAACTTATTAACCAAAAAAAATTTTCTTTAAGAATGAAATATCACTAAGAAACTTATTACATATTCATCTAATCTAACAACTCGATTGGATAAGTTTCTGCTTGTTCCCATCCTCACAACTCATTCTTAACATTCAAACTCTAATTCTTTCACTATGCAAGATACATTTTTATTCATTCCACAACTCTTTTATCACCTTTCAAGCAGGACTTACCTCTTGTTTCCATTGCATTAACCTTTCCTGCCTTTCCTGACATAACTATAGGTAAATCAAAAGTAACCTCTAGGAATAACATATAACATAACATAACATAAATAATAGGATAACAAAGGGCCACCAGGGCCCATCTAGGTTATCCTGTATCAGTCGCACAGCGACCTCGTCATCAGTACTTAAAGATACACTTACAAGTACACAATACATTATATACTAATTCTAAATATTTGGCCCATTAACAGGGCTAAGTCCTGCATCGAATTCCTCTACAATCTGTAATCCCCATACATGGGGATCATGTCTTGTTTAACTATAGTAAATTTCTTATAAAAACTATCATGCAGCGCTATACATAATTATAAATCTAATAAATTTAAGTGCTTATCTAATCTGTTTTTAAACATTGTCAAACTAGTGCTATTTACAACCGTCTCTGGCAATGCATTCCAGAAGTCTACCACCCTATGACTAAAGAAATATTTTCTTATATCTAACCTGCAGCCTTGCTTTCTAATCTTCCTGCCATGATTTCTAGTCCTACTTCCTCCTCTAAGGTAAAGAAAGATCTCACATCTATGTAGTTTGTATCTGAGAACATTTTAAATAACTCTATCATATCCCTCTTATACATCTCCTCTCAAATGAAAACATGTTTAATTCCTTTAATCTATCTCTATACTCCAGGCGCTTTAATGCTGGTATCATCCTAGTTGCTCTTCTCTGAACTGCTTCTAACATGTTGATATCCTGCCTATAGTGGGGTGACCAGGCCTGTATGCAATACTCTAAATGGGGCCTAACATAGGAATTATATAAGCTACGCACCACTTCCTTACTTTTATAACTAACATTTCTATTTATAAAACCCAGGATCCTATTTGCCCTATTTCTTGCTTCTAAACATTGCTTTGAAAATTTCATAGTCCTGTCTATCACTACTCCTAAATCCTTTCCTTCCTATACTGCCTCTAGCCAACATCCCTCCATCTCATAGTTAAAGTTTGTGTTGTCTTTACCTAAATGCATAACCTGACACTTTTTAGAATTAAACTCCATCTGCCACCTGTCTGCCCATGCTATCAGCCTGTCCAGGTCTCGTTGTATTCTGTAATTGTCCTTTTCACCCTGTACTGCACATGCTATCTTAGTATCATCTGCAAACTTTGATACTTTGCTACTAATTCCTATATCTAAATCGTTAATGTACACCAAGAAAAGAAGAGGTCCTAGCACTGATCCTTGGGGTACCCCACTAACCACTTCCTTCCACTCAGACATTGCCCCATTTAATACTACTCTCTGTTTCCTATCAGAAAGCCATTCACTAATCCAATCAACTAACCTACCCCTATCCCATGTAGTCTCAATTTGTACACTAGCCTCCTATGCGGTACCTTATCAAACGCCTTGCTAAAATCTAGATATATAACATCTATGCTATTTCCATCATCTAACTCCTTGGTAATATATTCTAAGATATCGAGCAAATTTGTAAGACAGGACCTCCCTGATCTAAAGCCATGTTGGGTATCTCTAATTAATCTATTCTCATTTAAATGCTCCCAAATACTACCCTTAATGATTTTCTCTAGTATCTTACATACTATACTAGTTAAACTGATCGGTCTATAATTATTCGCATCATCCTTCCTACCTTTTTTAAATATTGGAGTAACATTAGCTAACTTCCAGTCCTGTGGTATCTCAGCAAACCTAAGTGATCTTTCAAAGATTAACTTAAGTGCTTCAGAAATACTGTCTACACCCTCCCTAAGTACTCTGGCATGTAGCTCATCAGGACCACTAGCTTTCCTATCGTCTAGTTCAAGAATAAATTTCCTAACAATTCCCGATTTTATATCAATATTTTCTAAAGCTCTTAAACTACTCGTCGCACTGTTTGTAACAGAATTTCCTATTCTTTCCCTAGTAAATACTGAAGAAAATTGTTCATTTAATAATTCTACTATGTCTTCATTTTGATCCACTACTACACCATCTTTTCTGAGTGGTCCAATCCTATCCTTATTTCTTTTATCACTGACCTTGTAATAACTATATAATTTTTTGGGATCTTTACTCCTGCCAAACTTTTTATTCCCAGCAGTAGAGATATATAAAACTGTACTAAAGAAAAAGGCAAGACTTTCCCTTTATCTAATGTATGGTTCTGTTATAAATTTTCATAAGCTTTTCTAATAATAATGATAATAGAAAGGAAGTCGTACCTATTACTTCTAAGTAATGTAATTGTTGATATCAACTACTCCTAATGTTAACCAGCTTTAGTGTTGGTATCTACAGACATCAGGCTTCATCAAATCAATGTTTCCCCATCTTGGTTTGTGGTACTGAGGTGTGAGTATACATTGAGAAGATAGTTAAATGTTTTTTTATGAATAGGAAAATAAAAAAATAAATAAAAAGAAAAAATCAACATAGAACCAGTCCACTAGCAATGACAGTCTAAAAGATATGAAGCAGATCAAAGACATTGCAAGTCTTGAATGAAAACATTGCAAAATATAAGAAGTATGACATTATTTTTAGTCTCACCATTGGTCTGATGAGCCAAAGGAGCACAGTAGCCCAGCTTGTCCTTGGGTATTGACACCTGTGACTTCAGCGCTCTGTCTCCCCTCAAACCTGACCCCCTGGCATCCTTCATGGTGTAGGCCGACTCACTGTCTATGCCTGGAAAAAATCAGGAATTTAAAATTAATGGAATCATAAAATTGACCAATTTGATATTTGTTTCCTTACTTTGAGACTTCACCTAACATAAGTGCATAAAGAAAACATAAATCCCATCCACAAAATATTTTGTGGCAATCTGTTTTTCATCCTGTACTACTCCATTTTTTTCAGAAAAAAGACATCAAAATTTTCATTTACCTAGAAGCTTTTTCTTTTCTCTGGCTTTGGGTATGTCAAAGAGGTCTTGATTGAAGACATGCAGGGTGACAGAGTACTCCAAGAGGATGTGGTACATAGTGCTGTACTCCATCTGTTAACAAACACCAATAAATTACATAATGTATGTACTATACATATTATGGATCAAAGACTCAGTAGTAAAAAGTTGATATAATTAATAGATCAAGTGAAAATGTTGAGGACTTCCTAATCTGAAGATGTGAAAAAAAATGCAAAGAAATAATTTCTTGTGGAACATACTTATTAGTGGAAAAGAAGCAATTTAAAGGAGTGAATATCATGAAGTGACAGAAGTAGTACCTGTTATGCAAATGCTTGATTATTGCACAAAGCTGTTTTGGATCTGAGTGATTAGCAACTGCATAGATTTTCTCTTTGGCTAATGAATTGACCACTGATGATAAGCATTTCTAACAAATTAATTCCTGAAAAGTTTTGAACATCAATTGATCTGAAAAGGAATGAAAGTTACAATTAATGCTACAGAAACAATTTCAATGTTTCAACGAGCACTGAGAGACCACTCACCGAGGGAAGGAAGGGTTGGCATGATTGGCATGGGAAGTGGATGAAGGAGATGGTGACTCCTGCCCGGAAGTTGAGGCTGGCAGCAAATGAATACGCCACAAAAGCATCATAGGAATTATCTATATGCTCACTGTATGCTCCACTCACTGTTGGGTAATTTTTTAAATAAGTATATTATATATATATATATATATATATATATATATATATATATATATATATATATATATATATATATATATATATATATATATATATATATATATATATATATATATATATATATATATATATATATATATATATATATATATATATATATATATATATATATATATATATATATATATATATATATATATATATAATATATATATATATATATATATATATATATATATGTAATTTGAATACCGATTACAAAATTTTGCGCCAAATTAAAGTTGGTAATATTGTTGATAATAAGGTATGTTTCTTGGCACACTCAGCTGTAAGAGTACTTACTGAATGTAACATGATCCAAAGCTTTGTCAATGTTGGCAGCATCAGTGAAGATTTGGTTGTTGACTGTTGCTACGACTGGCATGGAGAATGGTGGCTCTCCCCCATAGACCACCATGGCATACCTAATAGGTTGATAACTTATTTCACTTGGTTTACTTGCACACACTATTATACTATTACAGAATTTGAATTTTCTTTGCTCAAGAATGAATCACAACACAATGTTACTAACATATTGTGAAACCAATAATAATAACAATTTTGAGGATATATTCATAAAAAGACAGTCATCCCTTACCTTATATGATGAAGACCACTGTTCTGCAGTTCTTCATTAAGTTCCTTGATAAACGTACCAAAGCGACTGACAGGTTTCTTCTCGCTCAGTATTGTGTTGCAACTCTGCGCTTCAATGATAATAACAATATCAGTTGATTTGAGTATGTCCTCCTCATCTAACACAACTGGCACTCCCTCCTGCAGCATCATCAGCTCCATGTTGTTATTCATGTACTTACACCTGAAAAAGAAACATGGATTTACTGTTTTCATATAATGACATTACAATTGCAGAACACTTGTATTGTTGGCATGCTGTATTACTAGACTGACAAAATGCTAATAGTATTAGTGTTTATAATTATCAAAACAAGTCTGTACAGTGGGTGATTGTAGCTTATAGAACTCCAACATCTCCATCATGCTAGTCACCATAGGCTGTCCATTCCTGCATACCACAAGTAGGTAGGAATGTACATCCATCATAACAATACCAAGCTTCAGATTGTACCATAAATTTCAGATTACTGGTACCATATCATGGTATGTACTTTGAAATGTGTAAAGATCATCAAAAAGATGAAAGGTAATGATACTTTATGATATGAAGATGAATAAACTCTGACTTGATTTTAAAAGTATCTTTATCTACTTCAGATGCTGCTGTGGTAAAATCCTTACAAGCATTTGTCTTACCATCTTTGAACACTGCATGTCTGCGTGGTTGTCCACAGCAGAATTTCTCACTTAAAATTAGTATTAAATTGTGTTCTTAACATTATCTTTTTCTTTCTCCTTGATATTTCAATGAATTTAGAGAAAGTTAGTGAAGCTGATGGTTTATCATTTTTGTTCAAAATATTCCATTATGTTCATGATCCTTTGTATGTCAGCTTGTCTGCTCACTACATTAATTCATGTCAGGCAATAATTCCTCCATTTTCTGTTCTTAATACAAGAACCATATTTCTGCAAATTGTGGAATTTTCTTCCTAATGAGATCATTCAATGTACAGACTTGAATCAGTGTATTTTACTAATGATGCTTCTAAAAACTTGAAGAACTTTTAATAAAATGAGTTTGGTTTAATTCTAGTAATTTCTTAGCAGCTCTTGTTTCTTGGGCCCATACTGGATGCATAGGCAGAGTGATGAACCTTTAGTCTGTTTTCAATAATAATAATAATAATAATAATAATAATAATAATAATAATAATAATAATAATAATAATAATAATAATCAAGCTTGGTTATTATTGTTGAAATGGTATGTACACTGTTGGGTATAACTACTAAAGAAGACTTACTGCACACAGTAGGAAGGAATCTTGATAGGAATGCTGTTCATGCCACATGCCTCCATGTACGCAGCAGCAGCGGTACAAGTGTTGTGCTCTGAGGGTTGGTGTGTGTTGTAGTCCACTAGACACATGTCATGGTAGGCCTTGGAGTCCACCTGTAATTCATCATCAAAACAAGATTGGCTATTAGGTTTGTATGGAGCTCTGAAATACTTAGAATAAATAAGTAACAAAAACTTTATTAGACTAGATATCTTGCTGTGATGAATATGAATGGCTGTGTAATATCCATCACCATCAATGATGACACAATGCATCAGGTTTTATTCAGTTGGATTCCATTAATAAAAAAACAAAAACAAAAGAAAAAGTTTGTTTTAACAAATAAAAAAACTTTGCATGGAAAAGATACAACAGTTAGTCATATATTTTTAATATTTTCTCTCAGATTTGAACTGCCACTTCATTATGTAGGTGTCATTACATATGAAGGGTCAATATAGTGGTCAGCATTCACTGTTATGCTGATGGACAACACATAAAGCCCAGCACAGCCCATTACTCCACTAAAGACATCCCAATCCATGATGGGATAAAGATGCTTCACTGTGGTATGCAGGTACAGGCCTAGAGGGTGTCTACAGGGATGATGATTGATGGACAACAACGCTGATTTCATTTTGTGCCAAACTGAAATGGTGATTTATTAATGAACCTCATCCTGTGCCAGTTCTTTGCAGTCCAATGCAGAATTCTGCCAAGCCCAGTGGATCCTGGAGTTAGCAGAGATGCCCTCATGGCAGAGCTTAGTAGAAACTCTAGGTGTGTCTGGAAGCACTCCTGAATACAGTAATGGAAAGGACGGGAGAAGCCTGCATTAATTGTTCGACTGTAATGCCTAGGTTGTTCAACATCATTTTATAAGCTTATCTGTAGCCTTTGAAGTTTGAGAAGGGCACCCAGACCCTGATTTTCAGGAGAAAACAGTGCTTGGAGCATAACATATAACAAAGGGCCACCAGGGCCCATCTAGGTTATCCTGCATCAGTCGCACAGTGACCTCGTCATCAGTACCCAAAGATACACTTACAAGTACATAATACACCATATACCAATTCTAAACATTTGGCCCACTAACAGGGCCAAGTCCTGCAGCGAAATCCTCTACAATTTGTGGTCCCCACACATGGGGACAACGTCCCGTTCAACTACAGTAAATTTCTTACAAAAACTATCATGCAGCGCCATACACAATTATAAATCCAATAAATTTAAGTATTTATCTAATCTGTTTTTAAACATTGTCAAAATAGTGCTATTTACAACCGTCTCTGGCAATGCATTCCAGAAGTCTACCACCCTATGACTAAAGAAATATTTTCTTATATCTAACCTGCAGCCTTGCTTTTTAATCTTCCTGCCATGATTTCTAGTCCTATTTCCCTCCTCTAAGGTAAAGAAAGATCTCACATCTATGTAGTTTGTATCTGAGAACATTTTAAATAACTCTATCATATCCCCTCTTATACATCTCCTCTCAAATGAAAACATGTTTAATTCCTTTAATCTATCTCTATACTCCAGGCACTTTAATGCTGGTATCATCCTAGTTGCTCTTCTCTGAACTGCTTCTAACATGTTGATATCCTGCCTATAGTGGGGTGACCAGGCCTGTATGCAATACTCTAAATGGGGCCTAACATAGGAATTATATAAGCTAAGCACCACTTCCTTACTTTTATAACTAACATTTCTATTTATAAAACCCAGGATCCTATTTGCCTTATTTCTTGCTTCTAAACATTGCTTTGAAAATTTCATAGTCCTGTCTATCACTACTCCTAAATCCTTTCCTTCCTCTACTGCCTCTAGCCAACATCCCTCCATCTCATAGTTAAAGTTTGTGTTGTCTTTACCTAAATGCATAACCTGACACTTTTTAGAATTAAACTCCATCTGCATAACCTTGAGCATGCTTGAAGAATGAAAAGAGGTAACTCATGCTTTGCCCTGTTTTCTCACTTATTTCTTTTGCAATCAGGTTTGCCTCTCTTACCCAATGACACAGGCCTTCTCAATACCAGTTATCTTGCTTGGAGCCACTATTAAGCCTCAACCACTTCAGCACCATTGCATACACATGTACGTGATAGGAAATGCAATACAATAAACCGTCATGTACAAGTGTTCATGAAACTCTACCGTTTCAAAGTGTGGATAAATAAGGATATAGTGTTTTATGGACTGTTTAAGGGGTGGTATCCTTGTAGTGATCATCTCAGTCATACATCTCATCTCCACTCCATATTTTCTGTATAATATTATTATGTACTCATTCTCTCACACTACTAAGACAAACTATTATAAACTCGTTTTCTTTCTTTTATATACTTTTCTATATATTATACAATTACCACATTCACTCATATACGCTGTACACACATGCACTTTAATATATTTCATTGCTTTCTACACTGACAATTCACAAGTACACTCATGATACAAGAACACCTTGCATATCAATCATGTCATTCATCTCATCCTTAAATATATAATGTAAACTTGATGGTTTCACAAAGTAAAATTAATCTGATCTGACCTCTGTATTAGTTGAGATCACCATAACCAACCCACAACCTGAAGCCCCACCTACAATCACTCAAGCAAATCAATGGCTGACACATCACATCATGTCACTGCATCAAGGCTAACTGGCAAAGTGGTAGTTATATAATCATCCTTTCTTTGGAAATTAGGCTGGTACTGACTCAGTGCCTGCCTGGCTTGCAGGGTAAGGAGGTATGATGACATTTCAAAACTGAACATTATAACACTACAGCTACAATGAGGGAAACACTTGCAGAGTACTGAAGGATGAAGACAGCCTTATACACCTCGGTCCCGCTATAAACGTCAAATAGGTCAATGAACGGGGTCGTTCATAGTGAATAATGTGTATCCTATGGGAAAAAGGCTAATAGGTCGATCAGCCCTCTCCTAAACCTAACTTTCAGCCCTATTTTACCTGTTTTTCTAGGAAAAAAAAAAAAAAAATGGGGTTAAACATGGAATACATTGCACACATAAAGAAAATGGTAATAAAGGGTAACTTTGCTGTCGCTTACCTTAATTCTATTAAAGTTTGCTTTCTTTCATTAATTTTCGCCACATGTGACTCTCCGTAACTTCTGATATGTTTTTCAAAGTCAAAGCAAAACTCGTCCCTTTTTAACCTGTAAACTGCGCCAGACATCTTAAGATGCTATTTGACCAACTGCGCCAGACATATTAAGATGCTATTTGACCAACTGCGCCAGACATCTTAAGATGACAGGTTTTCTAAGCTGTATTTCAAAAGTTCCCGCACAGCCACTGTAAAATCCAATGAACATCATGTGGCAACATCATCCCTCTTTCACTTCAAGCGGCTTCATATAGGCATTATTATCTCAGTCAGCCTTAGGCAGTCATGGAAGACGGTAATTCATGATCATCTTCCGATGCTGGCCAGCCTCCTGGCTCCCACATTCATGGCCATGGGGGAGGCAGAAGATGTTGTAAAAAGGAGAAGATAGTAAAAGAAAGCTTGCACTAGGCCCTGATGATGAAGATTATTAATTTTACAGTAATCAACTTCTGGTGCTGTGAGAAAGCCCAAGAGATGCCGTAAACACCCTCCTGCCTCTCAAGGTCACGAGCGCACTGAAGAATGTCAAGTACCAATGTGTGCTGTACTTTGTTTCACTGAGTATCACACACTGAAACAATACTGAATAACACCATGCTGCAAACTATAAATAGTTTCGGATAAAGGGAGAAAAAATCAAACATGATTGGGAAGTGCAGTATGATCTCTTTGCCACCCTCCTGGCTCCCCTGTCACTGGCCCCCACTTCCCAAAGAACTTCAGCCAGCCATCACTGCCACACAATGTAATTTTTTTCATTTTTTGTTTCACTTTTCAGTGCTCTACTTGTCTCCTTTGAGTCTCATAAGATCAAAGATAGTTTTCAAGCAAGTTGATTTTTTGCCATTTTTTTGCGCACCCTGCAGCTGTCCTGAAATCATAATTGCGCAGTTTAAGGGTTAACTTAGACTGCTCAACTTCGAGGACTGTGTGTTTTAAAATTTCAGCACTAGCAAGAATTGCACTGAGTTGTTGCATTGTTAAAGGTTTCTCAACCATATCTTCTTCCTGTAGTACAGCAGGCTCCCTCACTAAATTGTCTTCTACAGCGATTTCCTGAACAATTCCTTCAGCTGTCTGCTCGTTTCTGCCTTCATTAACGTCTCTTATTTCTTCAACCGTAACATTATTGAACCCTGGAACTCTTCTCGCTTCTGTGGCAGCTTGTTCAACAGTATTGGTTAACCTCTGGGCACCCTCCACCCTGGTAACCAGGTGGGGAGTAAGCTTCTCCCATGCACGCCTCAAGGTAGCCTCGTTTACGTCATCCCAAGCCTTAACAAGTGCATCCGCATGCGGCGCAGACAGTCATGACGTCACAATGAGCTTCGACATCACGCGCGTGCTGTTCAAAGCGACGTGAACGCCGTTCATAGCAAGAACTCCTCGGATTTCCTTCACTTTCGGAAGCGATTTGTTCATAGTGAACGTGCTCGATTATAACAAAAATATTGGACTGAATATTTTCGGTCACTCGTTCATTGTGAGAATCATTCATTGCGAACACGTTTATAGCGGGACCGAGGTGTATCTGTTTCTCTCCATGGGTAATGTATGTGAGATTGTCTCAATACTAATCATGAACAAAAACACAAGTTTGTGGTTTGGCTCACTGTCCAGTCCAATCTTTTACTACCTCGTCTTCCCTTTTCACTCTTCCTCATTCCATTCTCTTTCTTTCACAGAGGAATGCAAGAAAATCTATGGATACCGAAATAAAAAATTTCAATGTTAGAGTATTTTATATAAAATGTGGTATCAATAACTTTTTTTTTTTGTCTAAAAGCCCTTTTGTAGCTTTAAATTTTTGGGTTTACTTGCTTGTCACTCACCTCATAAAAGCATCCTTTCAGAGGAGATCCTTTACTGTGGAACAGTTGTGTGCAGGCTTCAATAGGAACTTTGGACGGCAGCCGTGCAATGTTGCCGGTCGATACACAGTGCACTGGACTCACATCCCAACTTTCTGCCATCATTGTGCCATCATCTGTCAGTTCTCCACTTGGGAACTGGAAGTCATCATAGGGCTCATAATTGTACAGCCCCAGAAGTCCTCCTGTCTTCCCAAAGTATGAACCTGAGGAAATAGGAAATTGATTATTAGTAATCTTTCTTATTTTCATTACTATACATGTACATATAAAACATTTTAAAAAGTAAATACAGGCAAACCCCGCTTCACGAATGGGTTACGTTCCTAAAAAAACATTCAATAGGCGAATTTTACGTCAAATCACCTTCTGCCATGTGGAGATTCCTACATGAGATAAGCCATCCGCGCACCTGCCAGTCAGTTGCTGGACCGTTCCCTTGCTGGTCGGACGTGTGTGCAGTCGTGGTCTTTGTTTTCCACGTGTTTCCTTCGGTCGACTTTTGTCACGGCAGGTACTTTGCCCTTACTACTCAGGTTGGATCTATGGTATGGGATGGGCCTGCCATAGGGCATTGGTATGGGATGGGCCTGCCGATTTGCCATATTTGTATCTTTGTGGGCTTATGCGGGCTTTTGGCTCGTTGGGTGCAGGTGTCCGTCAGTCATGTCTGGGATGGAGGACTGCACAGCCCCGCCACCTGAGTTCTGCCGTGGTAATAGCCGGAGGAGTGCCACTGGGTCATCGAGGGACAGTGTGAGGTCTCTGGTTAGCTCGGAGGACTCCCGGGATGGGCCGGAGAGGGTACGTGACAGTCGGGTTTGGCGACGCCGAGATGTAAACACACCGGGTCGGCACAGGTGCAGTTGAAAGGTGAAGTGGCTAAGCTGACGGCTGCCCATTCCCCTGCCCCGCAGATGCAACAGATGACTTCCCAGGCAGGTCCTTCTGGGTTGCAGGCAGCTACTTCACCTACGAACTTTTCTGGCTTTGTGTCCTCCACTGATGAGGAAGAAGGTGAGGTTCGGGATATTCCTCATAGGGGCAGTGTTTTATTGCAGGCGGCCACGGTACTGGGTTCCACGGACAGTGTTGATGTGAATATTGATCCTAAGGTGGCTGCTATGGTAAATATATTTTTTGAGAAAGGGCTACAGGAGGAGGATTACAAATCCATTACTGAGAATTCAGTCACTAGGCGTCCCAACAACTGCCCCGCTCTGGCGCCAGTAGAGTGTAATCCTCAGTTCCTGGCAACCTTGAAAACGGATGCTAAGAAGGTGGACTCTCGCCTCACAGAAATCAGTGCTGACATTATTTCTGCGGGTACCATTCTAACCAAGTCACTCTTGGAGTTGCATCGACTTGCACAGAATACTGGTAACTCATAGGTGGCACAAGAGGTTGGTAAAATTAATGGTGCACTGGCACTTTTGGGTCATGCCAACTTCAGAACTAATTTGGCCAGGAGGCTCCTTATGAAGAGGGAGATTAATTCCAAATACGCACATCTGTGCTCTGAGAGAGTGCCTATCACCCGTTTTTTGTTTGGGGATGATCTTTCTCAGTCCACCAAACAGATTGAGAAGATTGACAAATTAAAAGTTAAGTTATCCAACAGGAAGCCTTTCTTCCCATGGAAGTCCACTTCAGGCAGGAACCGGAGCTTCTGGGGCAAGGCAGCTGTCAGGAGCCACGCAGCCAGGTTCCAGCCATACGGATCACAGAGGAGTTTCCGGGGTGGCCAGAGGCAGTATTTGGCACGACAGGACCTGGATCCAAAAAATGCCAAGGGTCGGGGTCAACAACGGTCCCGACGTTAAATCAGGTTAGCAGTACTTTTGTGGCAGGCAGACTACACTTTTTTGTACACAAGTGGTTGGAAATTATTTTGGACATAGTACAACACTGCCATCTGGACATTAATGTCAATGATATTGAACATTTATTTTTGTGTGAATTGGCTTATAAATTTAATACAGCGGAACAGGCTATTGTTGATAAGGAGATTTTACATTTGTTGGAGCTAGGGGTTATTGTTGTGACAGAGATGTGTCAGGAGCAAATTATTTCTCCCATTTTTCTAAGACCTAAAAAGGATGGCGGTTATAGGATGGTGCTCAACCTAAGTGACCTTAACAAACATATTCCATATAAACATTTTAAAATGGAGAATTTTGAGCAAGCCATTAGACTTATTAATGCAGGTGACTATCTAGCTTCAGTTGATCTCAAACATGCTTACTACACAGTGAAAGTGGCGGAAGAACAACAGAGATTTTTGTGTTTTAAGAGGAAAGACATCATCTATCGGTTCACGTGTCTCCCTAATGGTATTTCCGAGGAGCCCAGAATTTTCACAAAATTGATGAAGCCAGTTTTGCTGCATTGCGAGCAAAAAGCCATGTATTCACTAGTTTTATTGATGACTCTTTAATCTGTCTTGGGTCTAGGACAAGCTGTCTGGCTTCTGTAGAGGCTACCATTCCTTTACTTCATCAACTAGGTTTTTGTATTAATGTGGACAAGTCTGTGCTGGAACCCACTCAGACCATTGAATACTTGGGTAACATCATTGATACTCATAATATGACTGTTTCATTACCATCACGCAGGATTCAGAAGATCATGCAAGCCTGTACGGACCTTAGGAATAAATGTACAGCTAGGATCAGGGTGGTAGCCAGGGTTATTGGTCTACTGGTTGCGGCCTTTCCGCCAGTGGAGCTGGGCAAGCTGCATTACAGGCATTTGGAGGCTGGCAAAATTGCAGCTTTGAACCTCAAACAAGAGAACTATGAGAGTTACATGAAGATTATTGAGGGTACGAAATCTGACCTTCAGTGGTGGATAAATAATCTTTCTAGTCAAACTAGGAAAATTTTCAGGGCAGGCACAGATATTGATGTCTATACGGATGCTTCAACCACAGGTTGGGGAGGCCATGTTTACCATCAGTCTGTTGCCGGTAGTTGGTCGGCTGAGGAAAGGTTGATGCACATTAATGCATTGGAGCTTAAGCCCATCCTATTAGTTTTGCAAGTGTTTGCTCCTGTTCTCAAAGGAAAACACATTAGGATTTTTTGTGACAATACTACTGCAATGACTTATGTTAATCAAATGGGTGGAATAAGATCTTCTATTTGTAACGAGATAGCCACAAATATCTGGGATTGGTGCCTTGCTTCTGCTGCTTGGTTAACATGTTCTCACATCCCGGACAAGGCTAACGTGTTGGTGGATTTGGCTTCTCAGCTAGTTAAGGCAGACCATGAATGGAAACTCAATGTTGATATTTTCCTACAGTTATGTGTTCTTTTTGGTATTCCAGTGATTGACTTGTTCGCCTCAAGGCTCAATAACCAACTCCCTTGCTATTGTTCTTGGCGCCCTGATCCAGGAGCCACATATGTGGATGCCTTCACTTTAAACTGGTCTACATATAAACTTTCATACATCTTTCCACCCTTTTCTTTGATTGCTAGGTGTCTGCAAAAGATCAAGGCGGAAGGGGCACGAGTGTGGATGGTGGTTCCGCTATGGTTCTCACAACCATGGATGGGCACATTGGTAAGGATGCTAACAGATTACCCTCGCCTCATCCCACGCCACAGGGGGGTGCTGGTACACCCATCTTCAGGGGAGGAACATCCCATATTGAGGCACACTCAACTGATGGCGTGCCTTCTATCCGGCAGCACCTGCAATGCCGAGGTATTTCTGAGGACGGTGCAGACATCATCCTGGCCTCGTGGAAACCGGGGACAGAGAGACAATATAGACCACACCTTAAGCGATGGACACAGTTTTGTCATAGATGGGACGTTAGTCCATTTGATCCCACTGTCTCAAACATAATAAATTTTCTATCTGAAACTTTTAACAGGCATGTCGGGTATGAGTCAATCAACACTACCAGGAGTGCCCTCTTGTCACTAGGGATTGTCGTGGATGGATGCAGAGTGGGTAATCATCCATTAGTCATCAGGTTCATGAAGGGCATCTTTAACCTTAGACCACCATCCCCTAGATACACGGAAACCTGGGATGTTCAGCCAGTTCTGACCCTGTTAACTACTATGTATCCTTTGCACATGTTGACACTTAAGGATTTGTCTTTGAAATTGGTTATGCTTATGGCATTGACTCAAGCAGCACAAGTACAAACTCTGCATCTGTTGTGTACAAGGGATTTGCACATTGACAAAGATTTCATTTCTGTTAAATTAAAGGGCAACATTAAGCAATGCCGGCCAACGTTTAATATACGAACTGTTAAATTTCAAGCTTATTCTAGGGACCCCCATTTATGTGTTTGTGCTGCATTGGGACATTATTTGGACAGGACTGAGGGACTCCGCAAGGAGTTTTCCCCATTCAATGATACCTTACTCATCAGTTATATTAAACCGCACAGGCCGTTTACTAGAGATTCCATATCCCGATGGATTAAAACCATGCTTGCTAAGTCAGGAGTGGATACATCGAAATTTACAGCGGGTAGTGTTAGATCTGCTGCGGTGTCTAAGGCCAAGGCTGTGTCCATACCCATCGCTTATATTATGTCCAGAGCGGGTTGGACCCGGGAAAGTACTTTTGCAAAGTACTATGATAAACACATTGTTCCTGCAGTTGACTCCTTTCAGGAAGCGGTGTTGGAGTAAGTTTGTTACTCTTTGGTGTTCATTTTGTGTTTTTATGTTTGGATATTGACAACTGCTTAAATTCACTTTTACAGTATTTATTGGGACCAAGGTTGTGTGGTGGATGTTGGACTTGCCGGCATCGGGGTCAGAGCAGGTTACTCTATTACAGTTCAGATGTGTATGTACTTTGGTGTAGGGGTTATGTTGTCATGGGCCATGCACTTCATGTGATTATGACTTTATGTATAATGAACTTCCCCATGCATGATTGTGGTTTTTTTATCCCGTCTTTCAATTCTTTTGAATGGCGATTGTTTAGGTACGACACCCACATGGCTTTAAAGCCTCATGTAGGAATCTCCACGTGGCAGATTTGACGTTGTAAAATTCAAAAGTATACGAGACTTACCGTAGGTCAGTTGAAGTATGCTTGGGATTTTAGGAGTCAAATCACCTCTGCCGTAGTGGAGATTTTTACATGCCCACCACTTCCTGCCCTTGTTCATATGTTATACAAGAATTTCTCGCCTTTCTGTTTCATAACATGTTAATTGATATCATGTGGGTGTTCGTGGTTTTGAAGTCTGACTGGCCGGTGCGCGGATGGCTTATCTCATGTAAAAATCTCCACTACAGCAGAGGTGATTTGACTCCTAAAATCCCAAGCATACTTCAACTGACCTACGGTAAGTGTCGTATACTTTTGAATTTTCGTTTAACAAACCAATTATAATAAGTTTAACCCCTGACTTGAACTTCCATTGAGAGTAAACAAAGCATGAGTGCATCATAGTACAGTGAAAGATTTAATGAAAGTAAAAAATTATGAAGTTAAACATTTAGGCAGTTTAATTTAAGTCATTATAATGTACACTAATGTATGTGTGTACGTAACTTTATAATGATGTACCGCATACAAAACTTATGTGCCACATTTTCACAAGGCTTTCCATTTTATCTATTGTAGAGTCACGATCGAGTTCAGGTAGTTCTTTTAGCTTGCAAGGAAGATACGGTCTCACCAGCCTTCTTAATAGAGTCTGCTGACTTGAAAATAGAAGAGACAGTAAATGGAGTCAAGCCATGGTGGCGAGCAATGCTATTAGTTTTCTCACCTCTCGTGTCTGTGAATACTATCCAGCTTCACTGCGAGAGTAAGAAACTTTCTGGTCTTCTTAGCAATGCTAGGCAACATTGCAGGGCGTTTTGGTGGTAAGTTGAGCGACGGAAGACGAACTGCTGCTGACGCTGTTATTGTTTTGAATAGGGGGAGTGAGTGGTGCGCATGTTGTTCACGAGAGGGGCTGGTGTATTCAAAAGCCTGTCGGCTTGCGTGATATGGCAGGGCTTTCAAACTTGGAAAAAATTACTTGGATAATATTTCGTTAAAGCGAGTTTGGTGTTCGTTAAATGAACAGGTGGTAGTAAAAGGAAACATTCATTGAAGAAATTTTGTTGTGTGAACCTTCGTTAAGCAAGGGTTGCCTGTATGTATATTATAACCACAAAAAGATGAACACTGGTAAACTCAATGATTTATGGCCTTCTTCCTGGTTTCATATAAATGCTTACAAAACTGACATTAAGAAACTTTTGAGAAATATTTCCAAGCAGGCAATAAGTTATAGTTATGTAAAACAAGAGTGTACCTTTCCAAAGCATGTGTGGCAAGTATGGATGCAGGAACTGTCTTACATGTCAGATGTCTCTTTATGAAAAGAAATAAAATGTAAAGAATAAATACAGTTTACACAAGACATTACCATGAATAGTTACACTTGTAACATCTTGAGCAAGATTCCAGTTCACTCTAAATCCATAGAGGTGGCTGTCCACATGTAGGGAATGCAAGCTGCGGTGCACAGAGACTGATGAGACACTGGTTGGTAATTCTGTGGCTCTTCCATTAACAGAGACCTGCAACAATCATGACAATGTACAGTCAGTCCAGAAGCATAACGTGCTGAAAATATACAATAAATCAAAACTGAGAATGGACATAAAGGTGTTACTACAGTACTTTCTGTATGTGAGTTCACTGTTTCTGATTATATTATGCATGAGGAAAAGTGAAATTACTGCTTAAAGTAAATGAAATGTGATGGTTTCATTTTTCCTATAGCATTAGTAAGCAATTTTGATTTAGCACTTTGCAAGTTTACATGGATGCAGATAATTAGCTGGCTAAGGTGGGAGTTTGTGACACAAAAGAAAGAAAGAAGGGAAAGGAAAGGAACACATGGGAGGAAGGTGCAAGCAATTGATAGACCAGTGTGACCAGTGGTTCCCACAGCTAATGTGTCCATTTTCTATATTTTTGTTTGTATTCTGATTAAATTCTTATTAAAATTTCAGTGCTCGCACAAATGCCAAGTTTGTGTCACCTGTTTTGGTTCATGATTCCAATTAAAATTTATCAAAATTTCAGTAGTTATTGCAATTGTATATTATAACAATCATGCATTGTTGCATGTCCTGTTCCTGCTGTGTATATATATACAGTAAGGTCTCGGTTTATGTCAGAGTTACGTTCCTGAAACATGACGTAAGTCAATTTTGTACGTAACTCGAGTTTCCGTACATTTCAAAGCATATTATCGAGTTTTCAACCAATCATTGTTTATGGTCATTCAGGTAAGTTAAAGGTTATATTGTTATATTATTTAAAACTAAGTAGGAATATGAAACACAAGCTTGTTTTTGTTGTTGATTAGGGCCACGAACGTGAAGGACTGCAGGTTGCCGAGAGGGGTGGACGCCTGAGGCCGCCAGGAGGGTGGGCAGGTCGAATGTTGTGACCCCAGGGTGGACAGCTGGGAGTGTAGTGCAGTGCGGTGGGAGTAGAAGCGTGGGCAGCGGGGCAGGAAATGCAATAGGAAAGGGCAATAGGGATCAACAGACAGGCGCAGACGGTGCAAGTCAGCTGCGAGTGTCGTGTGGCCCAGGCGAAGGCTTCGGAGTTGTTATTGTTGTGATGGGTGTGCGAGCCCTCAAGGTCGTCAACCTCCCCATTGTCATGGTAACGGGCTTCCCATTTTCTTCTTCCCTCCCTCACACACAGCTGCTGCCTCCCTTCTCATGTCTTTTAATTATGTCCTCTTTTTCTTGTAGCATAATGGTTTTCCTTTTCTTAGCATCACTGCTGTCACTAAGAAGTTTTCTCTTTGGTGCCATTGAGCAAGATACTAAGAACTTGAGTCAGTAAACGCAGAAGTAGGATAACACTCTTGCCAGGGGCGATGGTGTGGTGGAACTGAGGCAGGGTGTTATTGTATTCAAGCGTGAGGCGGGCGGTGTGGCGGGCAACCACCAACAATAACAATAAATCCTGCACTTTATGATTTATAAAATTTTCAATTTTTTTAATCTTAAATTGCCTTATAGTGGACTGACGTAACTATGAGTTTGACGTAACTTGAGACCGACGTAACCCGGGACTTTACTGTATATATATATATATATATATATATATATATATATATATATATATATATATATATATATATATATATATATATATATACAGTGCTTACTCCAATTTTGCGAGAAATGGGGCAGCATTGTAAGTTGCAAATTTGGAAATAGCAAAATTAGAAGTATTATTCCTATGGGAAAAATTGAATATGGTGGACCCCTCGTCCATGGTCGCCTTTTCAAGATTTTCCTAATATTTTGCCCATATTTATATCACATATATATTGAGCCAGGTATCTTTCCATATGAATGATCACAGGGTTTGTACAATGGCTACGAGAATAAAAATCTGTCCACCATAGGTTTTTACAGCTTTTTCAATTTTCTCACTGTTTTTAAACACCATTCTCACAGTTGGTTCTCCCACACCAAACTCTCTGGAAATATCACAGTTCCTTTTTCCATCTCTTTTCATCTTCATTATCTTCATCTTCTGTTCCAAAGTTAGCCTAATGTTTTTCTTGGTTGGTAGCGCTGTGTCGCACAAAGTTGAGCACAAGGATTCCTCCAAATTTGCAGAGAAAACTCCGTGGAGGTGTACATAAACAAATGGAAGGCGGAAGAGAGCGGGGCAGTGTTGCCAGATGAGCTTCATTGAATTACCGCCAGTTTTTTATGAAAACTAGCCAAAAACCACCAAACTATGATATATATAATATGAATATGATAATATAGTATAATATGATAAATATGAATAAATTAATAAAATATTGCCTATATAATACAGTAATATATAATTTGCGGAAATGCTCTCTCTCCCACCACCACTCGCAATACTGTGAGAAAAGAGCAGGATGGGGAAATTAAAAAAATGGCAATTTTTGGTCCTTGGTCGCAAAATTGGCATATCGCAAAATTTGAACTCGCAAAATTGGAGTAAACACTGTATATATATATATATATATATATATATATATATATATATATATATATATATATATATATATATATATATATATATCATTACAGGGACTTACCATGAAATCTTTTGCAATCTCAATGTATTCATCATGAATATAAATGATAATAGTGCGGGAGGAGTGATGGTGGTAGTTAACTGACACGGCCCATCGTCCTCCCACCATGTCTGCCACAAGGAGATGCTGACACCGCCCTTTGTATTCCAGGTGCTGCTGGTCAAAGGTGATGAAGTGTTGCTCCCCAATCATGTATCCTGTGGCTGAAAGGACAAATGTAATCATAGTTATTCTAGTCTTTCTTACATACAAAGTTCTGTTTTGAAATGCCTGTTTTGCCATGACTATCAGTACCGGGTGTGCTTTCAGGCCTCTTCAGCTTTCAATCCAGGAACTCTTCAAGAATATATTCAGCTTAGGGATCAGCCATATATGCATCACAAGCAGCCGTGTTTAGAGAGTAGAAAATCTGGTAAATCTAAAGAATTAAAAGCTTGTAAATGATTCCTGGATCATGTGTGATGACCAACCTTGACTGTTGTCATGAAGCAACTCATTTACTTCACTCCTACATGTACAGCTTTGGTCTTGTTCAGCCAATGACAATCTTTGCATCAGGTACAACATTCTTTAGTAAAATACTGAATTCCTGAGGTGGGTCAGACTCCTTGCCATTCAAACAAAGTTCATTCTAATATCAGGATATTCCTTAATACCACTCAAAGGGTTCTAATACAAAAACTAAGATATTTCAGTGTCAATGACACATTTAATGGCCATTCCAGAACAGATCTTTCAGAAACATGTCCAGCAATGGAAGGTTTGATGGCCTTGATATATCAGATTTTCCTTAATATATTAGTGAATATGGTGGACCCCTCGTCATTTACTCAGTGAAGACAGTGTTATAGCAAAAATCTTCTGGCACCTGTGACATCATGTAATCAACTCTATGCACACTTTCTCATCCAATAAATTCAGACTAAAAGGGTGAAGGTAAAATCTCTCACCTGTGAAGGGTGGGAACAAACTGCTGGGAGAGAAGCGCAGCTTTACCATCTTGTGCCAAATCTTGAACAATGTGGTATTAGAGGATGAGGAGAAGAAGCTGAATACCTTGACAATTTGACTATATTCAGACAGATCCTGCAAGTCAGTGGGAACTGTTATAACAATGTTGTTAAAATTCAAATTTCTTCTACATTTACATAAACACATTATTTTCAACACTGATAACAGTAAAATTAATTCAATAATCTATTATGTCAATTCAATTTGTCTGATTTTTTACACAATAATTTAGCAATGTCATAAATGGTGTATCTTTTATCATACTAGCAATGTCATAAATGGTGTATCTTTTATCATACAAGAGATCCATACTTACGAACCAACCATTTGTCCATTGAAGCATCTTGCACCTGGTGCATACTGGGAATAGGTGTATTGGTGTGTGTGGGGGGCAAAGACCAGTCTCATTTTGAAGGAGCAGGGGTAAATCAGTATGGTGTTGTGCCTTGCTGTGGAGGTATGTGGAAAGCTGTGCTGTGTCTGAGCTCCTTGGGTGTAGTATGGTTGTCTATCAATGAAACTGTCCCTTTCCACCAGAGGCCACCAGCATAAGAGTGTGAATGGTGTGTATGAGTGTGTATGTGCCAGTTTGTCCTGTCTGAAATTCCCAGTCTGGTGCAATCTCTGTTAAAATGTCCATCAGATTTCCTGCATTTAAGTCATGGATGGAACTGAGAAATATGTTTTTACTATAAACACCTCTGTGTTTCTCTAAGTGTCTTCTAGTCATGATGACAGAAAAGAAGAGTGATGAAAGGAAACCTTACCTGCCAGCTGGGTTTGTGATTAAATGCATGCCAGTCCAAAGGCAGTTTCTGTACCAGCTCCAATTTTCCTTTTTCTGGTGTGTATCTGAACATTGTCTTGGCCTTGATATATCTGTAAAACAAACGTGTATTCACCTAGTTGAAATTTTACAGGGCCTGGGTATCATTCTCGTGTGGCCCCGTCTCCATATCTACACACATCCAACCTTCCTTTAAAACTATGCACACTCCTCGCTGACACCACCTCCTCACTCAAACTATTCCACACCTCCACACATCTTTGTGGGAAACTATATTTCTTCACATCCTTCAAGCATATTCCCTTGGCTATCTTTTTACTATGCGATCTCGTAGTTCTATTTAAATTTTCCTCTCTCAACATCATTTGCTCATTATCCACTTCATCCAAACCGTTCAACAGTTTATAAACCTGTATTAAATCTCCTCTTTCTCTTCTTTGTTCCAAGATAAGCAAATTCATTTCTTTTAATCTCTCCTCATAGGTAATTTCTGCCAATTCCAGAACCATTCTTGTTGCCATTCTCTGCAATCTCTCCAACTTCCTTATATGCTTCTTTTTATAAGGGGACCAAACCACCCCAGCATATTCCAATCTAGGTCTAATTACCGTACTAATTAATGTCTTCATCATATCTTTATCCATATAATGAAAGGCTAATCCAATATTTCTAATGTGTGTGTGTGTGTGTGTGTGTGTGTGTGTGTATTTACCTAGTTGTATTTACCTAGTTGTAGTTTTACAGGGCCTGGGCTTTATGCTCGTGTGGTCCCGTCTCCATATCTACACTTATCCAATTTTTCTTTAAAACTATGTACACTCTTTGCTGATACCACTTCCTCACTCAAACTGTTCCAAGTCTCAACACATCTTTGCGGAAACTAAATTTTTAACATCTCTCAGACATCGTCCCTTCCTTAGTTTCTTACTATGCGATCTTGTGCTTCTAAAGTCATATTCTTCTCTCAGGATCAGTTTCTCATTATCCACTTCATCCATTCCGTTAATCAATTTATAAACTTGTATCAGATCCCTCTCTCTCTCTCTGCTCCAAGGTTGGTAGATCCATTGCCTTTAGTCTCTCCTCATATGCCATCCCTTTAAATTCTGGAACCATTCTTGTAGCCATTTTTGTAGTCTCTCTAATTTTCTTATGTGTTTCTTTTATAGAGTCCACACAACACGTGTGTGTGTGTGTGTGTGTGTGTGTGTGTGTGTGTGTGTGTGTGTGTGTGTGTGTGTGTGTATTTACCTAATTGTATTTACCTAATTGTAACATACGGGAAAAGAGCTATGCTCGTGTTGTCCCGCTCCATATCTATTAATGTCCAGCTTTTTCTTAAAATCATGAATATTCCTTGCGTTGACCACTTCCACGTCTAAACTATTCCATGCTTCCACCCTTCTATGAGGGAAGCTATATTTTTCACATCTCTCCTATAAGTGGCCATTTTAGTTTTTCCCATGCCCTCTCGACATTCTTCCATTCCACATACACAGATCTTCCCTATCCATTTTTCCATGCCAATCATCACTCTGTATATTGCTATCAGGTCTCCCCTTTCTCTTCTGTTTTCCAGGGTTGGAAGTTGCATTCTTTTCAGTCTGTCTTCATAAGTCAAATCTCTTAAGTCAGGCACCATTTTGTTGCAGCCCTCTGTACTTTCTCTAGTTTCCTTATGTGTTTCTTTAAGTTCGAGCCCACTGTATTGTTGCATATTCAAGCCTCGGTCTTATCATTGCAGTAATTATTTTCTTCATCATTTCTTCATCTAGATATACGAACGCCACTCTTATGTTCCTCAATAAGTTCAATACTTCTCCAATTATTTTGTTTATATGTCTCTCTGGCGATAGGTCATTGGTAATTGTCACCCCAAGGTCTTTTTCTTCATGACTGGTTTTATGTCTTCATTTCCTATCTTGTACATACTCCTGATTCTTCTTTCACTCTTGCCAAACTCTATTTTCTTGCATTTTGTCGTGTTGAACTCCATTTGCCATGTACAGCTCCATTTCCATATTCTGTCCAAGTCTTCCTGGAGTAGTTCGCAATCTTTGTCACATCTCACTTTTCTTAACAATTTTGCATCGTCTGCAAATAGGCTCACATAACTGGACACCCCATCCACCATGTCATTTATGTAGACTGCGAACATTACTGGTGCCAACACTGATCCCTGTGGAACTCCACTCTCCACCAATCCCCATTCTGATGGTCTGTCCTTAATTATTGTTCTCATTTCTCTTCCTACCAAAAGTCTTCCATCCATTTTAGTAAACTGCCATGCACTCCTCCTACCATTTCAAGTTTCCAGATCAGTCTCTGGTGTGGTACCTTATCAAAGGCCTTTTTTAAATCCAGATATATTCCATCAGCCCAACCATCTCTTTCCTGTATTACATCTATCACCCTCGAATAGTAACATATCAGGTTTGTCGTGCATGAACGCCCTTTCCTAAAACCAAATTGACACTCACAAAGTATGTCATTTTTCTCCAAGAAGTCTGTCCATCTATTCTTCACCACCCTCTCACACATCTTAGCTACCACACTTGTAAGTGACACTGGTCTATAGTTCAATGGGTCTCTCTTGTTACCTGATTTATAGATTGGGACAATGTTAGCTCTTTTCCAGTCTTGGGGCACTACACCTTCCCTTAATGAGGCATCAATTACTTCACAAACTTTTTCTGCCAATTGCTCCCTGCATTCTCTTAAAATCCATCCTGATACCCCATCAGGTCCCACAGCTTTTCTCACTTCTAAACTCCCCATCATGTTCTTGATCTCCTCCACAGTTACTTGAAACTCCTTCATAATCCCTTTCTGTTCCATTACCAGTGGTTTGTCAAAAGCAGTCTCCTTTGTGAATACCTTCCGAAAGCATCCATTCATAGCCTCTGCCATTTCCTGGGATCTTCACTGCATACTCCATTTACTTCTAAACTTTCAATACTTTCTCTATTTTTGATGTTGTTGTTCACATGTCTGTAAAAAGCCTTGGTTGGTCTTTACATTTATCAATTATATCCTTTTCTTGTTTCTTTCTTTCTTCTCTTCTAATCAACACATATTCATTTCTTGCTCTTTTGTAACTTTCCCACTGCTTAATCCGTCTTTTCCTTCTCCACCTCTTCCATGCATCCTCTTTTCTTGTTCTAGCCTTTTCACATCTATCGTTAAACCAGTCCTGCTTTCCAACTTCTCTATGTTGTCTTATTGGTACAAATTTTTCTCACCTTCTTTGTATATTTTTATAAATTCCTTCCACTTTTCATTTGCTCCTTAGCACTCTTGAATTTCATCCAATTTGTCTCTTGAAAGAATTTCTTTAGGTTTCCAAAATCTGTCTTGGCATAATTCCATCTTCCCACTTTATATTCTTCATTTCTTCTAGATTTCTCTTCGTCTATCACCTTGAACTCCAAAACTGCATGATCACTCTTTGCTAAAGGGCACTCCACCCTCATCTCCTCAATGACCATTGGCTCTGTACTAAAGACCAAGTCCAGTCTTGACGATGCTCCCTCTCCTCCAAACCTAGTATCTTCTTTGACCCACTGAGTTAACACATTTTCCATTGCCAGTGTCAATAGTGTATTTCCCCATGTTGTCTCTGATCCTTCCATTGACCAGTCCTCCCAACACACCTCTTTACAATTAAAATCTCCCATCATTATAGTTCGTTCACAGCCACCCAACATTTCTTCCAGACATGTTCCTGTATCACTTATCATTTCTTCATATTCCTGTACTGACCATGCATTTGTCTTAGGTGGTACGTACACCACTATGTAGTGCCTCTTTTTTCCTTCATTAGTTTCTGCTCTGATCTTTAGCACTTCTGCCTTTCCCATACCTTTTTTCACTTGATCCACCTTTATATCTTTTTTAACCAGCAACATCACTCCTCCTCCCATCTTACCTACTCTATTTCTTTTCCAAACGTGTGTGTGTGTGTGTGTGTGTGTGTGTGTAATGTATAGAGAGCTAATGTTCTCCTAACACTAATTTTCACACACATGAAGTTCTTCAACAAAGAAGATATAATTTCTGAAACCCAATCTTCCAAGCTGGATAAGAAGCATTATGCATTATTTCATATATCATATGGAAATATAACGCATGTCTCTAGATTTTCATGTAAATGCAATAGATGTTGTTGGTTTTGGGATGGTGGCGATAATAATGACAATGAGAAGGAAGAAAGAAGGTAATTCAGTTATAAACATACTTCTGAGAGGCCTCAACACCAGTCTGTGTGAAGATGGTCCATCCATGCTCTAGCAGAAAAGCCATTGCATCTATCAACTGTCCACTAATGTTCACATACTGCACTGTCCAAATTGCCTGCACAAATTTGAAAGAGAAAAATACATATTATGACAGACAAATTATATTGCATTCATATTGGGATGCATCAATACACTGCACTTAAGTATACAAAATTACGTAAGATAAATATAAATGTTTATACACTATCAACTGTGCTTCTGAGAAAAAAAAATGAAAGGTTCATTGTACTGCCTTTCCATAGCACCAGTTTCTAAAAGGAAGTTATCTCACCTTATTGATGGCTGCTACAACCACCTCCTTCACTGTCCGAGCTGTGCGGAACTGCATAAGGGTGTTCCATGCCTTCCTCAGCTCTCCTCCCCAGTCTTCCATGAATGGTGCCACTAAAGCAGAAATTAAATGATAGAGAATCTCATTTAAAAGTTTGTAAGACTAAATATAAAATTTTCAAGATTTTCATAATGGTAAGTATATTATGTAAACTGAAAACCCACAGAGTGTATTGCCCATAACAAGTATTACTCTTTTGTTCATACCCAGATCAAGGAAAGCTTTTGCTCCACTCTTTACTTTCTCTATAATCATTGAGAAGTATTCCTCCAGATTTTCTCGTTTTGATTTTTCTGAAAAGTCTTTGTATATTTTTTCCAGGTAGGTTGCCAGTTCTTGGATGCGTTGGTAATAGGCTGATGATTTGACTTCTAGGCCTAACTGCTTCATCCAACCTGTTAAAGCCAATTCATTGACATATTATCCAAATTCATTTAAAGTTAACTATAATATTCAGAATTTTTTTTTTCAAAATACAATTTCTGCCATATAAATATATAAACAGATGGATAAATAAATACAGTCCCTGCAAAAGAAATCAGATCCTTGTCCACCAACCACAGAAAAACTAAAACTTGCTAAAAAAAAAATGTGTACTTTATACTTTTTATGAATATTTAGTTCCGTCTCCCTTGGCCTTGATGATTGCTGGCACAGACATACAAATGCTACACAAGATGATTGCTAACTTTTGACTGTGACTTCATTGCATTGCTAGTAAATGTTCATCTCCATGGTCATTCTTTAGTGGAATATTTCAGGATAAAAGAACACACAAAATAGATACTCAGACACATTCACATAAAACAAGATAGGACTGTCTTTCTTTGGTTCTGGCTGGAATCCTTTACTACTGTCACAAGTGAAAAGTGTTTGATAAAATCATTAACACTGGTCTGAATATAATAATCATAATAATAATTCTAATGAAGGAGAAACAAAACATACCAATTAGATTTTCTGCAAAAGTCCAAGCATTGGTTTCTACATCATCAAAAGTACGGAGGATGTGTGGTTTGTAATTATTGTAGACAGCCTGCCACTTGACATAGAACCATTCTGCCAGGCGCTGACTGAAGGCTTTGATGGACTCCCGGGCTTGAAGATAAAGACGCTTGGCATACTGTTGACAAAGAGGTATTGTTTTCCCACTACTTCAACAGAAAATACTAGGTAAATTGGATGATGGACAGAATAGTGGTGGGAGAAAGAAGAAAGTCTTGTGCAGTATGACCACATGTGGACAGGAGGCATGCAGTTGGCAAAATCAGAAAAGCAGTTGGCATGAAAATAACAGAAGATAGCAAGACATGCAGCAATGAGAAGCACACTCCATACATGGATGGATCAGAGCTCTGTAAAGAGTTAGCAATTCAAGGGATAAGAGAGACTGGTTGATTCATTTCCACAATTATATTGTACAGTGCAAATTATGATTAACAAAATGGAAAGAAAAGTTTATCACCTGGTCATATCTCTCAGCTAACATAATAAACAAGGCCTTTAATTTTTCTTTGAAGCCGGGTCCTTCCACATCCTGCAGAAACAAACATATCCATGAGTTTGTTTTTTGTGTGGGGAGGGAGTGAGGGAGAGGATGGAGGGGCAAGTAGATAACTATATCATTATTTCAGTTAAGACTGAAAAATAAAACTTACAGAAAAGATATCTTGGATGAAGACTTGAAGCTTTCTTAAATATCTACTAAGCTGGCCTTTTAACTCCCCTCTAGCCAACTTTTCCTTTACCTTTTGAAATGCTGGGCTGAAAAACATTTCAACCACAATTTAAAGCTGATTATTACACACACAGACACACACACACACACACACACAAACACGATTACTATATTATGTTTTTGATAAATACTTTTAAAAAGTTGACTGTAAAGAGTGAATGTTACAATTTATAATAATTTCAGTACATAAAGTTTAAGTAAGACCTGCAAGACACACATTTCCTGTAGAGATTGAAGGATGGTGCGAATGATGAACTGAAGAGAGTCTCGGACACTGAGCTCTGTGGCGGTTGAGTTGATGCTGTTGTAGAGCTGCCACATGTCAGCCACAAACTCCTCAGATTCATCCCTGTAGTGTGTGATAAGATTAAGACAAATTAGGTTAAAGTTTACAATATTTCATAAGACAACAGAGACAGATACATCACAGAATGATCTTAAAAATCGTTATCCAAAACATATAAGAGTAAAGGCTTTCCAGCCACGTGACTCAATAAAATCCATACAAGGATGAGAGGCCAATGTGCCAACACACACACACACACAAACAAACACACACATGGAATATTTTCACCACCAGGTCAGGAGACAGGGAAGGAGTATGCTGTAGTGTCAGTCTTGTCTCCAGAGTGAGAAAGGGTAAAGTGGTCAATTAATCATCCCTCTGTGTTGCGACTTTGTATGCAACAGCACAAATGTAACGATGTAAACCCTTCAGTGTTAAATATTGGGATGTAATAAGGATTTGAATAGGTAAGAGATGGCTTCAAATGTCAAGTAAAACCCTACACTTCATATTTAGAGATTAAACATGCTTATTTATATATTTACTATTCAATGGCTCTCCAAATTGAGGTGCATCTTATGTGCCTGCCTCTCTCTCTCTCTCTCTCTCTTGCTCATCAATATTTTTTTTACTTTGTCTCCCTAATGTCTTCCCACTTTATAGTTGACAAGAAATCCTCGTTTCACAAAATAATGACACTTACTTGAAGTCAACGATGATGGGCTTGGTATGTTGCACCAAGTCTGCCACCACTGGTTTTGCCCTGGCATGGCATTCTTCTCCCAGCTTTTTAAGTGCTGCTTGAAGCCATTCCTCTGCACTTCTTCGTAAATCATGTGAAGCACCGATGAACTCACCAACTTCATTCTGTTAATGAAAACAATTCATATTCACTATGTATATATATATATATATATATATATATATATATATATATATATATATATATATATATATATATATATATATATATATATATATATATATATATACCAAATTTCTTTCTCATCAAACACAAAGCACATCTCATTGCTGCTACCATCTGCTTATTGACTCACAGGTTTCAGTATACCGATTAGAGCTACATACTCATCTTGCGGTAAAGTAACTAGTGGAGTGCCACAAGGGTCAGTGTTAGCCCCAGGGTTGAAAAAAATCATGATTTTTTTCAAAAAAATCAAAAAAATTTATTTTTTAAAAATTCAAATTGGATTTTTTTTATTTAAATCAATTTTTTTTATTTAAATGATTTTTTTTACTTGAATCGCTTCACGATGTCCAAGTTATTTTTTTTTCATACTGTGATGGCATTTTGTATTAAACACTTTATGTTATTATGGAAGCATAGTTTAAAGCTGCTTTTACAGATTACCCAAGTTAAAAAGAATTTCTAATTTCAAAACTTCAAAAGCATCATTATACCACATTAGTCCATTAATTTATAGTTGATTCATATGTGAAATTATTTACACTTTGTTTTAAGTACAGAAAACACATAGGAATTTCAATGAGAAAATATGAAAGAAATCCCATACACAGCAATGGTGAAAAGTTGCCAACTTGTGTATTTATTGGCAGACTTGGTAATTTCATTTGGACCACATTCTAGAAAAGTATTTATAGATTAATTAAAATTATGTTAATGTTAACTGAAAAACAATATATTCTTTTTATCTGGTAATTGTATAAAGATCTTATTTTCTCTTTGATATGCTTTCAACATTGCTTTGTAAGAGAAAGCATGGCAATAATTCACTGGTGTCTGAGTGTACCCTGATTTGTACAGGAACAGTACAGGTCCAGGACCAGTATAAGTGGTTCATCCCATTTTCCTTTTAAGGTGGTAATTCGATGACTCGATATCAATATCGGTTTTTTGGCTCTCCCATTGCTATTTTTTCACCGAATTCAATAATATTTATACACAAGGTGTACGTTTATGGTGTACGTCTTCAGTGTTAATTTGGTACACAAATGTGGCGTAGATTTTTTGCAATAAATATTTTTTCGGCGATAAGAAAATAATTCAAAATACCATTATAAAATCAAAACTAATAACAGTGTGGCAATTTCCTCTTAACCACATATAATATACATAACAACAAATAAATGTTAGCATTGGCATACACATAACCTATGTTATAACAATTTCATTACACGCCAAATTGTTACCTTTTTTTTTCATCAAAAATTTGAGTTTATAAGCCTGTTGTAAATTTATTTGAGTGAGTTCATGCATTATCATGCTAGCATTTGTTAAGATGAGGTTGTTGATCATTTTGCTGCAAAAATTTTTGAAATTGACCAATTACTGAAAAAGTTATTCAACAGTATATGCTGAAAAACTGAAAGTCGAGAAAAACGCATTTTTCTGTGAACATCTTCAAAACCCCCACATAACTCGCTTCCTCACTCGGGGCAACGGTTTCCTAGCAGGTGGGCTTTAAGATAGGAGGTACCCTAAAAAGTATCCCCTTTAGCCCATAAATTCCCGTGAAAAGCCCACATGGTATAAAAATAAATAAATAAATAACTCACTCCAATATGTACCAAACTCAGATATGTAATTACATAATCCCTTGACAACTGCTTGGAGGCTGGTAGTGGCTGTTTAGATAGTTTCAGGCCATGTTACATCATGGCCTTACACGTGGCATTGTCACAATTTGGGAACCCAACACGTGTAAAATACGATCAACAGGTAGGCTGCACGCACGCGCACTCCCTAAGGCTGTATCGATTGGTACTGAGGGAGTAGCGTCTTCCTCACCCTCACTGCCTGATACTAAACTATCGTACATCATGCAAAAATAAATAAAACAGCTCAAAAAAATAAATAAATACAAGCAAAACAAAGACTAGAAGAAAAAGTGGCGTATGCACGCTTGGGTATTGAAAGGGCCGGCCCTTTAAACCCGCCATTACCAGGTAAGCAGTGCGTTATGTGCCTGGCAACTTCGGCCATGGCTTCTCTCTCCAGAGACGAACCCAAGTACCAAGTTTCCAATTTTTCAATTTTTTTGACCAAATTAACGAATTTCCACCTTAATGCAATCACTACTTTTTATATAGTGTGTTAATATATTTAATTATTTAACATAGCATGGGTATTTTGATTTATATCAAGATTTTTTTACTCTGATTTAAATATTTAAATAACTTAATTTAAATTATTTTATTTAAATCATTCCAACTCTGGTTAGCCCCGATTATGTTTCAAGTTTATGTAAACAACCTTCACATTGGGATAAACAGTTATGTAAATTTATTCGCTGATGATGCCAAGTTGCTAAGAGTTATCAAAACCAGAGAGGCCTGTCTGCTGTTACAGGAAGATTTAAACAAGATCTATGAATGGAGCAAGAAGTGGAAATTGGAGTTTAATACCAAGAAATACCATATAATGGAACTAGGAAACAGTAAGAGAAGACCAGCATGGAACTATTTGATGGGAGGAGCAAATAATGAAGACTAAAGAGGAAAAAGATCTTGGAGTGATCATTTAAGAAAATCTGAGCCCTGATAAACACATACACAAGATATTTGGATTATCATATAAGATGTTGACTAATATAAGAGTGCCATTTCATTACAAGGATAAAGATATGATGAAAAAAATCATCACAAGCATGATACACCCAAGACTGGAATATGCAGCAGTGGTATGGTCTCCGAGCTCTAAAAAGGATATAAGAAAATTAGAAAGGATACAGAAGATTGCTACTAAGATGGTGCCGGAATTAAAAGACCTCACATATGAAGAACGACTGAAGGAAATATGGAACTGCCAACCTTACAAGATAGAGGAGAATGGGAGGATCTAATAACAATGTATAAGATAGTAAATAATATTGAAAAAATAGACAAAGAAGACTTGGTGCTATTGACGGAAGAAGATGGAAGAACAAGAGGATATGAAAAAAAGATCAGGATAAGGCAGTGTGTGAAGGATATTGGAAAATACATTTTCCACACAGAACGTTGGAAAAATGGAATGCATTGGATAATGGAATTGTTACAGCACATAGTGTACATAACTTTAAAGAAAAACTAGATAAATGGAGATATGGAGACAGGACACTATGAGCCCTGCTCGAACCCTGTACAATACAACTAGGTAAATACAACTAGGTAACTACACACACAGACATGGAATTTGTTATAACAAAACTGGCAATTATGATGTGTGTGTGTATTTACCTATTTGTGTATTACAGGGCCTGAGCTAAGCTCCCTGTGTCCTGTCTCCTTGTCCACTCCTGTCATATCTCTCTTTCATCTGATTGACACACACTGCGTCAATGACATCACTGCTCAGTTTATTCCACTTATCAATGCTACGATGCGAGAAACTGTACTTTCTCACGTCATTTAGACAGATGACTTTTATTAGTTTTTTTCCATGTCCTCAGAGATGATTACTTGTGGTCACCTTTATCAATTCTCTGTCCAATATGTCAATCTTGTTCACCAATTTATACATAGTTATCATGTCTCCCCTTGTTCTTCTCTCTTCTAATGTGGTAAGCCCTCAGTCTTTCCTCATAGTCTAACTCTTTGAATCCTGGTACCATCCTTGTTGCCAGCCTCTGTACCCTTTCCACCTTCTTCACATTTTTCTTCATGTGCGGTGACCAGACACAAGCTGCATATTCTAACTGGGGTCTTATTAAAATGCATAGTATCTTCTTCATCATTCCTTCATCTAGGTAGTGGAATGCAAAACCAATATTTTGAAGCATGTTATATGTTTTCCTAAATATCTTGTTAATGTGTTTCTCCGGTGACAAAGTGTTTTGCACGGTTACTCCTAAGTCTTTCTCCTCATTGGTCTCTTCAATTTTCTCATCATCCAGCCTGTAATCCCTGTTTGGTCTGTATCTACTTCTTCCCATTTTCATAACATGGCTCTTGTTTATATTAAATTCCATCTGCCACTCTTTACTCCACTCATATATTTTATCAAGATCTTCCTGTAACTTGTTACAATCTTCCACATTCTTTACTCTCCTCATAATTTTAGTATCGTCCGCAAACATATTCATGTAACTGTCAATTCCTACTGGCATATCATTAACATAAATCAAAAACATGATGGGACCAAGCACTGACCCTTGTGGAACTCCACTGGTTACCTTTTTCCACTCTGACTTCTTTCCTCTCACCACTGTTCTCATTTCTCTTCCCACTAAGTAATTTTCCATCCATTTTGCTAGTTTATCATTTACTCCTCCAATCTTCTTTAGTTTCCACATCAGTCTATTGTGTGGTACTTTATCAAAGGCCTTTCTCAAGTCCAGGTAGATAGCATCCACCCATCCCTCTCTATGTTGTAGTATGTCAGTCACTCTTGAATAAAAACATAATAAATTGGATATGCACGATCTTCCTTTTCTGAAACCAAACTGCCTTTCACTCAGAATGTTTTCACTTTCTAGATACTCACTCCACTTAGCTTTAATTACTTCTTCACATACCTTGCACAATATACTAGTCAACGATACTGGTCTATAATTTAGCGGTTCCATTCTACTACCATTCTTATATATAGGCACAATGTCAGCTCTTTTCCACTCTTTCGGGACTATTCCTGTTCGTATGGAGGTTTCCACAATATCAAATATGGGGTTCAACAATTGATCTTTACATTCTTTCAGCAATCTCCCAGATATGCCATCAGGCTCCATTGATTTATTAATATCCAAGTTACTTATAATTTTCCTTATATCTTCTTTAGTAACCATGATGTCCTGCATTTGCTTTATTTCCATAGACCTTTCTCCTGTAAAATGCTCCTCCTTTGCAAAAGTTGTCGTTCAATATTTCAGCTATATCTCTAGCATCCTCATATACTTCTTCCCCAACTTTTACTTTTTCTATTGCCTCCTTTTTATTTAGTTTTCCATTTATGAATTTGTAAAACATTTTAGGGTCAATATCACAGTTTTTCACCACTCTCTGTTCATATTCCTTTTGTGCTGTTCTCCTTACTTCAACATATCTATTCCTTGCTGTTTTGTAGACTTCTCTTGATAATACTTCACTGTTTTTCTTAAGTTTCTTCCATGCCTTTTCTTTGTTCTTTTTTGCTTCTTCACAATTTCTATTAAACCACTGCTTATTATTTAAAGTCCTCCTTCTGTGATATGGCACAAACATCTTCACAGCAGAGTTATACAAATCCATAAATTTATCATATTTCAATTGCATATCCCTTTCCTGGTATACCACAGACCAGTCAATTTCATTAAAGAACTCTCTTATATGGTTATAATTTGCCCTGACATAATTCAATTTTTCCTCCCTGTACTCCACACTCTTTTCTGTGCTTAATTCCGTATCCAGCTCAAATCTTAGGACATCATGGTCGCTTTTCCCCAAGGGACATTTATGTTCAATTTCCTCTTTTAGAGATGCCCTGGTAAATACCAAATCCAACCTTGCTGCAACATCTTGTCCCTGCACCTTGTTGGTGATCTCACCCACTGTGTCATCAAGTTATTTGTTGCTACCTTTAACAATTCCTCTGCCCACTCACCACCGTTCACCACTTCGTAGTCTTCCCACACTATTTCTTTACAATTAAAGTCCCCGACTATCATCACTCTATCCTTTCTGATGAGTTCTTGTTTCATTCTGTCTAGAGTATTTCTCATCACCATTTGTACTGTTCATAGTTCCAATCACTGGTTCTGGGTGGTATGTATACTGTTATAATATTAATGTCCCTCTTACCATCTGTTATAAGCATACTTATCACTTTCTCATTTCCCTTACTAAAGTTCACCTCCTTCACTATCAGATCTTTCTTAGTAAAAACCATTATACCACCACCTCCTTTATTCTTTCTATCATTTCTCCATACTTTGTAGTGTTTTACAACAAACCAGTCTAGCTTTAATTCGGGCCTTAACTTTGTTTCCACCACACACATTATGTCCGGTTCACTGTTTCTTAGGTAATCCATACATTCTAGCCTTTTAGACAGAAATCCATCTATATTTGTGTGTCACTTGAATTCCATTCCTAATCTCTTTCTTCCATGTTTCAGTCAGTGTACTGTCTATTCTGTCTATTTTATCCACCACTTCTTCAGCCTCCCATTTCTCATCCTCCAAAAATACTTGGTCTTTTCCTCCTCGGTTCTTTCCTCATTCTTCTCTCTCACTTCAGTTACAGTGTGTGTGTGTGTGTGTGTGTGTGTGTGTGTGTGTGTGTGTGTGTACCTAATTGTATTTACCTAATTGTAACATACGGGAAAAGAGCTATGCTCGTGTTGTCCCGTCTCCATATCTATTAATGTCCAGCTTTTTCTTAAAATCATGAATATTCCTTGCGTTGACCACTTCCATGTCTAAACTATTCCATGCTTCCACCCTTCTATGAGGGAAGCTATATTTTTCACATCTCTCCTATAAGTGGCCATTTTAGTTTTTCCCATGCCCTCTCGACATTCTTCCATTCCACATACACAGATCTTCCCTATCCATTTTTCCATGCCAATCATCACTCTGTATATTGCTATCAGGTCTCCCCTTTCTCTTCTGTTTTCCAGGGTTGGAAGTTGCATTCTTTTCAGTCTGTCTTCATAAGTCAAATCTCTTAAGTCAGGCACCATTTTCGTTGCAGCCCTCTGTACTTTCTCTAGTTTCCTTATGTGTTTCTTTAAGTTCGGAGCCCACTGTATTGTTGCATATTCAAGCCTCGGTCTTATCATTGCAGTAATTATTTTCTTCATCATTTCTTCATCTAGATATACGAACGCCACTCTTATGTTCCTCAATAAGTTCAATACTTCTCCAATTATTTTGTTTATATGTCTCTCTGGCGATAGGTCATTGGTAATTGTCACCCCAAGGTCTTTTTCTTCATGACTGGTTTTATGTCTTCATTTCCTATCTTGTACATACTCCTGATTCTTCTTTCACTCTTGCCAAACTCTATTTTCTTGCATTTTGTCGTGTTGAACTCCATTTGCCATGTACAGCTCCATTTCCATATTCTGTCCAAGTCTTCCTGGAGTAGTTCGCAATCTTTGTCACATCTCACTTTTCGTAACAATTTTGCATCGTCTGCAAATAGGCTCACATAACTGGACACCCCATCCACCATGTCATTTATGTAGACTGCGAACATTACTGGTGCCAACACTGATCCCTGTGGAACTCCACTCTCCACCAATCCCCATTCTGATGGTCTGTCCTTAATTATTGTTCTCATTTCTCTTCCTACCAAAAGTCTTCCATCCATTTTAGTAAACTGCCATGCACTCCTCCTACCATTTCAAGTTTCCAGATCAGTCTCTGGTGTGGTACCTTATCAAAGGCCTTTTTTAAATCCAGATATATTCCATCAGCCCAACCATCTCTTTCCTGTATTACATCTATCACCCTCGAATAGTAACATATCAGGTTTGTCGTGCATGAACGCCCTTTCCTAAAACCAAATTGACACTCACAAAGTATGTCATTTTTCTCCAAGAAGTCTGTCCATCTAGTCTTCACCACCCTCTCACACATCTTAGCTACCACACTTGTAAGTGACACTGGTCTATAGTTCAATGGGTCTCTCTTGTTACCTGATTTATAGATTGGGACAATGTTAGCTCTTTTCCAGTCTTGGGGCACTACGCCTTCCCTTAATGAGGCATCAATTACTTCACAAACTTTTTCTGCCAATTGCTCCTGCATTCTCTTAAAATCCATCCTGATACCCCATCAGGTCCCACAGCTTTTCTCACTTCTAAACTCCCCATCATGTTCTTGATCTCCTCCACCGTTACTTGAAACTCCTTCATAATCCCTTTCTGTTCCATTACCAGTGGTTTGTCAAAAGCAGTCTCCTTTGTGAATACCTTCCGAAAGCATCCATTCATAGCCTCTGCCATTTCCTGGGATCTTCACTGTATACTCCATTTACTTCTAAACTTTCAATACTTTCTCTATTTTTGATGTTGTTGTTCACATGTCTGTAAAAAAGCCTTGGTTGGTCTTTACATTTATCAATTATATCCTTTTCTTGTTTCTTTCTTTCTTCTCTTCTAATCAACACATATTCATTTCTTGCTCTTTTGTAACTTTCCCACTGCTTAATCCGTCTTTTCCTTCTCCACCTCTTCCATGCATCCTCTTTTCTTGTTCTAGCCTTTTCACATCTATCGTTAAACCAGTCCTGCTTTCCAACTTCTCTATGTTGTCTTATTGGTACAAATTTTTCTCACCTTCTTTGTATATTTTTATAAATTCCTTCCACTTTTCATTTGCTCCTTAGCACTCTTGAATTTCATCCAATTTGTCTCTTGAAAGAATTTCTTTAGGTTTCCAAAATCTGTCTTGGCATAATTCCATCTTCCCACTTTATATTCTTCATTTCTTCTAGATTTCTCTTCGTCTATCACCTTGAACTCCAAAACTGCATGATCACTCTTTGCTAAAGGGCACTCCACCCTCATCTCCTCAATGACCATTGGCTCTGTACTAAAGACCAAGTCCAGTCTTGACGATGCTCCCTCTCCTCCAAACCTAGTATCTTCTTTGACCCACTGAGTTAACACATTTTCCATTGCCAGTGTCAATAGTGTATTTCCCATGTTGTCTCTGATCCTTCCATTGACCAGTCCTCCCAACACACCTCTTTACAATTAAAATCTCCCATCATTATAGTTCGTTCACAGCCACCCAACATTTCTTCCAGACATGTTCCTGTATCACTTATCATTTCTTCATATTCCTGTACTGACCATGCATTTGTCTTAGGTGGTACGTACACCACTATGTAGTGCCTCTTTTTCCTTCATTAGTTTCTGCTCTGATCTTTAGCACTTCTGCCTTTCCCATACCTTTTTCACTTGATCCACCTTTATATCTTTTTAACCAGCAACATCACTCCTCCTCCCATCTTACCTACTCTATTTCTTTTCCAAACGTTATATTTCCTTCTCCAACCTTCATCAGGTCTTCTCCCTCTCTCAGTTTTGTTTCAGTAAGACCCACAATATCTGGGTTCTTGTCCCTCAAGTAATCGTTGAGTTCTAAAATCCCCGATATCACTCCATTTATGTTGGAATACATTACATTTCGCTCATATGTAAGTTTCTTTAGTCCTTTCTTGCTGTACTTTTCTGGGTTATGAACCACTTCCTCAGTCTCATATCCAAGATTCTCCAGAAAAACTCTTTCTTCTCTTCTTCTGTCCTCTCTTCATTTTTTTTCAAAGCCTCCTTTCTCAACTCATTTAACATTTCTCTTTCCTTTTCACCGAGATCTCTTCTCAACCAAATCTTCCTTGTTGTTTCCTGCTGGGCTAGCCTCCATGACTTCTCCACCAATTCATCTACATCCTTTTGTGACTTAAGTTTGATTCTTATTGGCCTCATACCTTCTCTTGTGAACTTTCCAATTCTATGGAAGTCCTCTATTTCTTGTACTAGGTCTTTTCCCTCCTCTTGCACCACATTAATGATATTATTTATCACCTTTTTTATGTTTTTCTCTCTCTCCATTTTACTCGGTGTCTTATCCTCCTCCACACCAAATATCACCACACATCTCTTTTGTCTACAGTTTCCCTCACCAATGTCTCATTTGACTTAATAACCTTCACCACTTTCTCAGCTATCTTCTCTTCTATGATCTGTTGATCTATAATTTCAGCAAGGCCCAAAGTTTTCTCCCTGACTCTTTGATTTCCTTTTCCAGACTTGCAACTTTGTAATTTACCTCCTTTCTTTCCACTTCCTGACTTTTTTCCATTCAGCCTGCTTCTCCATCACTTTTCCTAGAGATTCTCCACATTTTTCGCAATTCACTTTAATTAGCTTAACTTCCTCTTTCAGTGCTGCATTTTCCTTCTTCATATCGGCACAGTCTCTTTTACATTGTCATAACTCGTTTCCAGGCCCTCATACTTTTCAAACAGTTTTTCAATTTTACCTTCTAACTCCAGAATTTTCTTCACATAAGTGCTCTTCTCCATTATTCCTTGAAACCCTGTGAAGTCTGATTCCTCTTTCGAGTTCACGGCCGCCATGTTGCGCAGACGTAAACAAACCAGCTGATGGCTCAAACGCAGGCTACAGTTTATATTTACCTTCACTGTGTGTGTGTCTGTGTGTGTGTGTATAACTCACAACCACGGTCGTCTGCTGGTCACCCACCTAGCCTTCCCTATTATGGAGCAAGCTCAGAGCTCATAGACCGATCTTCAATGTGTGTGTGTGTGTGTACACATAAGGTTAAAATTTTACAAAAATCTATAAATAAGACTATCATATCAAGTGATGAAACTCCTTACCAAAATTTCCTCCTTGATTTCTGGTCTCCAGTCAAAACAAGATGTAAGGAGACGAGAGTTGTTGAGACGGAAATAAAAGTTTGCATCCAGTACCCATGATGGTTGTTCTTGGTCTTGCTGTTGCAGTTGCTGGCCATCACTCAGCCAGCTGGGCCGTAAATGTTTCATGGAGAACCTGGCATTACGAAGGTCTTCCAAGCCACCCTCAACAACCACTTGTTCAGCAATGTCTGGTTCAATGAAAGTGTCATGAAAATTCAGGCAAGAAACTTCATAACAACAACTAGACTCCTAAGGAATTTATATTACAGCTGGAATAACTTTCTTGTAAAGTCTCAAGAGAGAGAGAGAGAGAGAGAGAGAGAGAGAGAGAGAGAGAGAGAGAGAGAGAGAGAGAGAGAGAGAGAGAGAGAGAGAGAGAGAGAGAGAGAGAGAGAGAGAGAGAGAGAGAGATTGTTTCAGTGGAACCATCGTGCTTTTCTGATCTCAAGCACATTTCAATCCTGTCCACGGTCTGAGTGTATTCTTCCTCATTTCAATGGTTTCCTAGCAGGTCTTTGAAATAGGAGGTACCCAAAAAGTATCCCCTTTAGCTCAGAAATTCCCGTGAAAAGCCCACATGGTATATAAAAAGAGAGAGAGAGAGAGAGAGAGAGAGAGAGAGAGAGAGAGAGAGAGAGAGAGAGAGAGAGAGAGAGAGAGAGAGAGAGAGAGAGAGAGAGAGAGAGAATAGATATAAAAAAAAAAAAGAGAGAGAGAGAGAGAGAGAGAGAGAGAGAGAGAGAGAGAGAGAGAGAGAGAGAGAGAGAGAGAGAGAGAGAGAGAGAGAGAGAGAGAGAGAGAGAGAGAGAGAGAGAGAGAGAGAAGAGAGAAAAAGAGAGAGGAATTTTATTATATATGAGTGAGTGAGTGAGTGATAATAATCATAATGTGGGGTGTATTCACGATTGCCTGCTGGTTACTGTGAATGTGTGTGTGAGTGAGTGAGTGTATGAGTGCGTGCGTGCATGTGTATTCATGATTGCCTGCTGATTACCATGAATGTGTGTGTAAAGGACAAATATACAGTACCAGTCAATGTTTTCAAATACTCAGAATATCTTGAGACACTTGAAAGAAAGCTATCTGGGGTAACTAAAAAAACAATAAATATAAATAAGGTCACAATAATTCTAATATAACATAACATAACATAAATAATAGGATAACAAAGGGCCACCAGGGCCCATCTAGGTTATCCTGTATCAATCGCACAGCGACCTCGTCATCACTACTTAAAGATACACTTACAAGTACACAATACACTATATACTAATTCTAAATATTTGGCCCATTAACAGGGCTAAGTCCTGCAGCAAATTCCTCTACAATCTGTGATCCCCATACATGGGGATCATATCTTGTTTAACTATAGTAAATTTCTTATAAAAACTATCATGCAGCGCTATACATAATTATAAATCTAATAAATTTAAGTGCTTATCTAATCTGTTTTCAAACATTGTCAAACTAGTGCTAGTTACAACCCTCTCTGGCAATGCATTCCAGAAGTCTACCACCCTATGACTAAAGAAATATTTTCTTATATCTAACCTGCAGCCTTGCTTTCTAATCTTCCTGCCATGATTTCTAGTCCTACTTCCTCCTCTAAGGTAAAGAAAGATCTCACATCTATGTAGTTTGTATCTGAGAACATTTTAAATAACTCTATCATATCCCTCTTATACATCTCCTCTCAAATGAAAACATGTTTAATTCCTTTAATCTATCTCTATACTCCAGGCGCTTTAATGCTGGTATCATCCTAGTTGCTCTTCTCTGAACTGCTTCTAACATGTTGATATCCTGCCTATAATGGGGTGACCAGGCCTGTATGCAATACTCTAAATGGGGCCTAACATAGGAATTATATAAACTACGCACCACTTCCTTACTTTTATAACTAACATTTCTATTTATAAAACCCAGGATCCTATTTGCCCTATTTCTTGCTTCTAAACATTGCTTTGAAAATTTCATAGTCCTGTCTATCACTACTCCTAAATCCTTTCCTCCTCTACTGCCTCTAGCCAACATCCCTCCATCTCATAGCTAAAGTTTGTGTTGTCTTTACCTAAATGCATAACCTGACACTTTTAGAATTAAACTCCATCTGCCACCTGTCTGCCCATGCTATCAGCCTGTCCAGGTCTCGTTGTATTCTGTAATTGTCCTTTTCACCCTGTACTGCACATGCTATCTTAGTATCATCTGCAAACTTTGATACTTTGCTACTAATTCCTATATCTAAATCGTTAATGTACACCAAGAAAAGAAGAGGTCCTAGCACTGATCCTTGGGGTACCCCACTAACCACTTCCTTCCACTCAGACATTGCCCCATTTAATACTACTCTCTGTTTCCTATCAGAAAGCCATTCACTAATCCAATCAACTAACCTACCCCTTATCCCATGTAGTCTCAATTTGTACACTAGCCTCCTATGCAGTACCTTATCAAATGCCTTGCTAAAATCTAGATATATAACATCTATGCTATTTCCATCATCTAACTCCTTGGTAATATACATATTCTAAGATATCGAGCAAATTTGTAAGACAGGACCTCCCTGATCTAAAGCCATGTTGGGTATCTCTAATTAATCTATTCTCATTTAAATGCTCCCAAATACTACCCTTAATGATTTTCTCTAGTATCTTACATACTATACTAGTTAAACTGATCGGTCTATAATTATTCGCATCATCCTTCCTACCTTTTTTAAATATTGGTGTAACATTAGCTAACTTCCAGTCCTGAGGTATCTCAGCAAACCTAAGTGATCTTTCAAAGATTAACTTAAGTGCTTCAGAAATACTGTCTACACCCTCCCTAAGTACTCTGGCATGTAGCTCATCAGGACCACTAGCTTTCCTATCGTCTAGTTCAAGAATAAATTTCCTAATAATTCCCGGTTTTATATCAATATTTTCTAAAGCTCTTAAACTACTCGTCGCACTGTTTGTAACAGGATTTCCTATTCTTTCCTAGTAAATACTGAAGAAAATTGTTCATTCAATAATTCTACTATGTCTTCATTTTGATCCACTACTACACCATCTTTTCTGAGTGCTCCAATCCTATCCTTATTTCTTTTATCACTAACCTTGTAATAACTATGTAATTTTTTGGGATCTTTACTCCCAGCTCTAGCTAGTTTTATCTCTGCCTGCCTTTTACTTTTTTTTTATAACCTTACTCAAATCATCCCTGACCTGTCTGTACCTAATCAAATCTACATCTTCCCCACTTTTCTGCCCTATTCTTCTCTCTGATCTGTCTACCTATCTCATGAGTCCACCATAATGGCTTCGTGTTTCTCTGCCTTATATCTTTGTAAGGGATACACTGCATCACTATACCCTTTACTACAACCTTAAAAATATCCCACATCTCCTGTGCAGTTTTATTTCCAAAACTATCTTCCCAGTTTACTTCTCCTAATAACTGACGTAACCTACCATAATTGCCTTTCTGATAGTTTGGGACTCTAGTCTTATTCACTATATTATCCCTACTGGAATTAATGATAAATCTAATTATATGATGGTCACTGTTTGCTAAAGTCTCTCCTACCTCAACTTCCTTTAAACAATGCTCAATATTTGTTAGTACTATGTCTAAAACCTTCCTCCCCCTAGTAGGTTTATCTACCATCTGCACTAAATAGTTATCCTGAAAACTTTCCATAAACTTATTTTCACTAGCATCTCCTACCATCCTCTCCCAGTTTACTGACTTAAGATTAAAATCCCTAAGATAATTGTCTGACTAGTACACCCCTATTTATCTCATCTACCATAAGGTTGTCTACATCTGCTGACTGGTTAGGTGGTCTATAAAAGCTCCTACTCTAATAACCTTACTTTTGTTTACTCTAACATCCAGCCATAAGGACTCTACTCTGTTATCTACCTTAATACCATTAACCTGACTGGAAATGAAGGATTTTTTACATAAATAACTACTCCTCCACCTATCCTACCAATTCTCTGGTGTAAATACATAATGTATCCATCTACTTCATATTCTTTCCTATTTTCCTAAACTTTTCCTCATTTACCCATGCCTCTGTGACACATACAACATCTAAGTCCTCCTCAACTATATAACTAGATAACTCGTCCTTCTTGTTCCTAAGACTCCTGGCATTTACATAAAAACATTTAAGTCCTGCTACCTTCCTAGATGCTGTCTCCTTATTTGGAATCCTAATCTTATTCTCTCCTATTTGCACCTGGAAATCTTTCCTAATCTTTTCACTATCTCTGTTTATCCTATCTAATTTATGTCTAACATCTTTCTTCTGGAATGCATTTGCTACCTCACCCCTACACTCCATCCCAACTCCCCTCCAGACATCCACTCAGCACATCCACACCCTTCCTACTCAGATGCACACCATCCCTAGCATACAAATCCCTTCGCCCATAGAACCTATCCCATACATCCACAAAGCTGACACCCACATCCTTACACATCCCTTTTACCCGATCATTCACACCAATGGCCCTAGACAACCATTCCTGCTAACATACACACGAGGCAAGATTCCTGACACTACACACCTCCTACCACTCTCCCTTATCTTGCCTAACATTTCCCGAAATCTTGCCACTAACTCCTCCGACCCACCTGCTCTGACATCGTTCCCACCTACGTGCAAAACTACAACACCCTCCCTCTCCATCCCCCCAACTCTCTTCTGCACCTCCTCACTCACTGCCTTCACACCTGCACCAGGCATACACACGTTCGTCCTCCTATCCCTGTCTTTCCCACAGAAAGTGCTATCTAAGTACCTAACCTGAGAGTCACCCACCACACACACCTGAGGTGTGCTAGGCACAACCCTCCTCCTCTCCTCTACCCACTACTCTCTCCTTTCACTCACCACAACCACCTCATTCACTCCACTCTCACTCTCCCCCTCCCCCTCCAACAAACCAAACCTATTTTCACACTCAACAGGTTTAGTCCTATTCTCCCTAACTGCCTCTGCTTTCCTTCCCCTTGCAACCTGCCATCTCTGCCCATCCTGACTACTATCTTTCCCAGTCTGGCTCGCCTGCTCCCTCTTCCCCACTCTGCTCTTCCCGACAGAGGGCCAAGCCACCCTGTCGCCCTCAGAAGGTCCAACCTTCAGCCTAACACTGAACTCCTGCCTAATTTTTTCCACTGCCTCCCCAAGCCTCTTACCCTCCTCCTTCAACTCAAAGATGAGAACCTCGTTCGCACTTTTCCCCTCACTTAGCTTTCTCATTTCCTCTCGCAATTCTCGGTGCTCAAGAGAAAGAACTAAATTCTCGCTCTTGAGCCTACACACCATACACTCAGAAAAGTCAACGACCTTCCTGTCATGGCCACACATCTCACACACAACAAACTCACCCAATCCCACCTCAACACTCTCTTTCACGCACTCAATCACACTCTGATATACCTCAGTAGCTACCGCCATACTAATTTACAATCTGTTAACTCACAAGAACACTATACGTAGCTAACAAACAAATAAAAATACTTGGTGACGGCAGGGTGGGGGAACCGTAACATAATTTTCCCTACCACATTATTGTTTTAAGTAATCCCATCTGACAGACAGCTACAACGATGCCTCCTTACATCTTGGGAAGTTTGTGTCATAGGTTGTGTCGTTGGTGAGGAGGTTGTCAAACGTGATGGTGATGACCTGATGGGAGGGATGGAACTCCACACTTGTCAGAAGAGGTGTCTCCTGTCCAGGATAGCTGCTGGTGGAAACAATCCACTGATCTTCCCTCTCTTGCTGCACCTCCACTAGAACATCCATCACCTTTTTCCATGTTTCCAACTTAAAAAAAAAAAAAATGTTTATCTACTTATGTTCACAATACCAAATATCAGAATGCATGTAGAGGCAGCTTCCTACTTGATGAAGCAGCCTTCCTACCCTTACCTTTAGCTAAAGTGACATGTCAACTCAAGGGATCTGAACAGGTCAATATCACTGGCCAGAAGTTGTGAAGTGTCAATTAAGCCACATCTATTATTCCCAAAGCCACTCCATGTCCACCTCCCCAGCCCCACTCCCTCCTTGTTGTTACACTTCTAATAGCCCCATACCCATCTCCACCATCTACACTCTCACCTCTCTCTCTCTCTCTCTCTCTCTCTCTCTCTCTCTCTCTCTCTCTCTCTCTCTCTCTCTCTCTCCTCATCTTATATCTAAAATACCACAGAAATCAGTACAAGTTAATAACAAGAGTGACTGTACCAGTGCCACATTTTTCACTGTTACTGATACATACTTTATTTCTAGCTGATACTGAGACTATTGGTACAGCTAAGACTGTTAACAAAGGAAATGCATTTTTTTTTTTTTGTCTAAAATTGTCGAAGAGCTAGTGCTTTAAATTCACACAAACTTCCCACAGACAGACTGCTTTTTTTTTTTATAAGCTGAAACTTGGCTTTCATAGATAATGTACAGTGTTTGCACTTTATACAATGAGAAGAATTTCCTTCCTTCCTAACATATGTACAACAGGCAGTTCCTTTGATTTCCTATCATTCTTAAATCTCGCTGGATTCAGATGTAATATAGAAATGATGCACACTTAATTTTACTTGATCTCTTTAAGCAAAACTGTAATGCTTCCTTACTGTAATCTGAAAAGTTTTCTGCACAAGGTCAACACCGGTGATGAGATGTGCTGTGTATGGATGGCCAGAGTAATTGGTGTACAGGAAGTCTTGCTGTAATGCATACTTAATTGTGTTCATCTCCAAGCTCCCATTGGTCTTCAAGGTCAGACTAAAAATGAATAAATCAAGAAATAAATTAATTAATAAATATATAAATAAATAAACAAATAAATAGATCAAACAAAATATGAGTAGAAACCCATAAATAAATAATTCAAAACAATTTCCATTACTGAAGAGTTATTACACTGTGAATATTACAGGAGGAAGTCAGACAGATGGAGAGCTGTGTCATCAGCAAATAGTAGCTTCATTAGACCTTATACCTTCCTTCAGGCCTGCTGCTGTGCACAAGGAAGTCATCCTCCTACCATATAAATTGTAGCTCATACTCACTTGGTTGCAGGATGCATGAGAACTGCTCTCTCATTGATCACCAAAGCATCATTACGAGTTTTGTCCTTCAACATGATTATCTCCAATTTCAAGTTCTTCATTGGATCTGAAGAATACTCCATTTGCCCCTCAACAGTGAGTTCCTCCAGGCCATCATGCTGCACTTCTCCCCACACCATTATATCCTACACAGATCAATGAAAAGTGAAGTGGAATACAAGAACTATTATAAATAAACAATTAGTATTGCAATCTATTCTACGGAACACATTCTATCTTTAACGAAACACCAGAAAAATGTTTAATATATATATATATATATATATATATATATATATATATATATATATATATATATACAGTAAGGTCTCGGTTTACGTCAGAGTTACGTTCCTGAAACATGACGTAAGTCGATTTTGTATGTAACTCGAGTTTCCGTACATTTCAAAGCATATTATTGAGTTTTCAACCAATCATTGTTTATGGTCATTCAGGTAAGTTAAAGGTTATATTATCATATTATTTAAAACTATGTAGGAATATGAAACACAAGCTTGTTTTTGTTGTTGATTAGGGCCACGAATGCGAAGGACTGCAGGTTGCTGAGAGGGGTGGACGCCTGAGGCCGCCAGGAGGGTGGGCAGGTCGAATGTTGTGACCCCCAGGGTGGACAGCTGGGAGCATAGTGCAGTGCGCTGGGAGTAGAAGCGTGGGCAGCGGGGCAGGAAATGCAATAGGAAAGGGCAATAGGGATCAGCAGACAGGCTGCAAGTCAGCTGCGAGTGTCGTGTGGCCCAGACGAAGGCTCCGGAGTTGTTATTGTTGTGATGGGTGTGCGAGCCCTCAAGGTCGTCAACCTCCCCGTTGTCATGGTAACGGGCTTCCCATTTTCTTCTTCACTCCCTCACACACAGCTGCTGCCTCCCTTCTCATGTCTTTTAATTATGTCCTCTTTTTCTTGTAGCATAATGGTTTTCCTTTTCTTAGCATCACTGCTGTCACTAAGAAGTTTTCTCTTTAGTGCCATTGAGCAAGATACTAAGAACTTGAGTCAGTAAATGCAGAAGTAGGATAACACTCTTGCCAGGGGCAATGGTGTGGTGGAACTGAGGCAGGGTGTTATTGTATTCAAGCGTGAGGCGGGCGGTGTGGCGGGCAACCACCAACAATAACAATAAAACCCGCACTTTACGATTTATAAATTTTCATTTTATTTTATCTTAAATTGCCTTATAGTAGACTGACGTAACTACAAGTTTGACGTAACTCGAGACCGACGTAACCCGGGACTTTACTGTATATATATATATATATATATATATATATATATATATATATATATATATATATATATATATATATATATACACGACTTGAAAAACAGGGCGTCTATAGTGTACACGGTACAGGAGAGAGAAGACCCACAAAAGGACGGTTATCTTCATTATATCCACTTCACAACGTTTCGGGAAAGTACATATCCAATCTTCAGGTACAAAAGGAGGCTGTAAAACCACACGTAAAACATTAAAAAATGACCAGACGCAGTGGTCCTGCTACTTGTTCCTCCAACAGGTAAGTGGGGAGGGCGACTGACTTACTAGTATTCATAGGCTCCTACTCACTAGATGGCAAAATCTGATTGGTTCACTAAGAATTTCCTATCCAATACAAAATATAGTACAAAATTCTAATCTGTCATAGCTAATGAACAAAAAGAGAAAAATTTAAAGGTATGATGTACAACAGTTAGTCTATTACAGAAATATTTTAGCCTGAACGAAATACTCAATGCTGATTGGTTGAAACAAAGTACGTACACGTATATGAACCTACGACTCCTAACTATACTATAATGACACTATCTCACCAAGTTCGAAAATATTAAGAGAAAATTAATAATTTGGTGGCTATTTCTGTACCATTTAACTCTGGCTTCTCTTTTACAACAAATAAAGATTCCGCTATCCTAAGGTCTGAGTTACAATATGCCCTATACTTTATGTTGAAGTCCTTATCAGTAAATGCATGATTACATTGCAATGTATGTTCTCTTATATTTGAGAAACTAGGCTCAGTGATACGAGCATTTGTTCTATATGATACTCCCAAGTGCTCAGAAATTTGAATTTTAAGGTTCCGACAGGTGGAACCAATATACCGTGACATACAGTCCGGACATCTAAAACAACATACAATTTTTGAGCACAAAGGAGTAGGAATAGCATCTTTGAATTTAAATAGAGAACCTATGGTATTCTTATTAACAAAAATAAATCTAAAATCCGAGTGTTGATTTTAGATTTATTTTTGTTAATAAAAATACCATAGGTTCTCTATTCAAATTTAAAGATGCTATTCCTACTCCTTTGTGCTCAAAAATTGTATATTGTTTTAGATGTCTGGACTGTATGTCACGGTATATTGGTTCCACCTGTCGGAACCTTAAAATTCAAATTTCTGAGCACTTGGGAGTATCATATAGAACAAATGCTCGTATCACTGAGCCTAGTTTCTCAAATATAAGAGAACACACATTGCAATGTAATCATGCATTTACTGATCAGGACTTCAACATAAAGTATAGGGCATATTGTAACTCAGACCTTAGGATAGCGGAATCTTTATTTGTTGTAAAAGAGAAGCCAGAGTTAAATGGTACAGAAATAGCCACCAAATTATTAATTTTCTCTTAATATTTTCGAACTTGGTGAGATAGTGTCATTATTTGTACGTACTTTGTTTCAACCAATCAGCATTGAGTATTTCGTTCAGGCTAAAATATTTCTGTAATAGACTAACTGTTGTACATAATCCTTTAAATTTTTCTCTTTTTGTTCATTAGCTATGACAGATTAGAATTTTGTACTATATTTTGTATTGGATAGGAAATTCTTAGTGAACCAATCAGATTTTGCCATCTAGTGAGTAGGAGCCTATAAATACTGGTAAGCCAGTCGCCCTCCCCACTTACCTGTTAGAGGAACAAGTAGCAGGACTACTGCGTCTGGTCATTTTTTTACGTTTTACGTGTGGTTTTACAGCCCCCTTTTGTACCTGAAGATGTGACATGTACTTTCCCGAAACGTTGTGAAGCGGATATAATGAAGATAATCGTCCTTTTGTGGGTCTCTCTCTCCTGTACCGTATATATATATATATATATATATATATATATATATATATATATATATATATATATATATATATATATATGTGAGGAGTATTTGGTCTGACCTTTTGAAGAAGAGGGTGTGAGAGGCTGACATGAGACTTGTGAACCACTTTGTCCCAGGTGCTTTCGTCAGTCCACTGGAGTTGCCCAATAACTACTTCTTCACTGGATGATTTAGTAAAGAGTGTAGATTTTCAGATTCTTATTGTACATTTGAATTATTTCAGTATGTCAGGGGTGATACTGAAGTATTACAGTTTCTTACTCACTTGATATAATACAAGGGTGACTGATAAGATTTAAAGCCCATCCAGAAAATAACAAAAATTTACTTCCTGTAATCCATCAAACTACATTATTGTGGTTTTTTTTTTTATTCCAGTACTTTTAATTTCCTTCTAGCAACTTCTTGGAGTGTACAGTAAGTCCTCGCTATACGGTACATATGTGTTCTCGAAAACCTTACTGCAAATTGAAATGATCATATACTGAACCTATTACAACATGTAGTAATAGGGTATGTGTTCCAGCACATCAAAAGTCACCCCTACAGACATGAAATACATGAAAATAATCATATAAAAAAATGTAAAGTACTGTGCAAAAGAAATAAACAAAATATTTTTATTTACCTTTTACTTGCCATGTATTCTATCAGATGATGTCCCTCTCGAGGCTAAGAGATGGTAGGGATTTCACCCCTTACTCATAATATCCACAAAAAAACACGCTGTGTGTAGTGAGAAATGCGGGAAGAGATTGATTGTTGTGGTGGCCGCGCGGTGTGGTGGCGATACGGTACAGTGTAAACAAAACACGAGCGGATACCGTATCTGTGAATTTTTCTTACCCTAAATAGAATCGAGGGTAGCAATTACCAAAGACCGTAACTGTGAATTTACCGGATAATGAAGTACCGTATAAGGACGATTTACTGCATGTGTTTAGCAGGCATTGTAAAAATGGTGAGACCTAAGGACTGGTTCATGATCAAATATCTTCAGTTGAAAAGTATGACTCTAACAGCTACAATTTTATGGAGAGTAAAAACTTATCAATCACCCATCACACAATAGGTCATTACCTTGGATTCATGGCATCCCAATTGAATTTTAGGAAGGCTGTAATATTTCTGTTATTGCGCATGTAATAGCCATCAAGAAGTACAGTTCTAAATGGCTGTGAGAACTTTCCTTTCAAGATCTGTTCTTTAGAAAATCCCTGAAAAGTAAAACATAATTATTTATTCAGAAATGCTAAAAATAAGGAAAATTAAATTCTTGTTACTATTCTTTTACATAAATAAATACAAAGGAGGTAGAATTTTCAAATTTTCTTTCATAAAGTAGGTTGTTAAAGATAAAAACTTTACACATGGCTTATAGTTTATGAAAAACAAAAGTGTTACACATACTGTACCTTAGACACATCTTTCCAAGATATATCAAATTCAATTTTCCTATCTTCTGCCCAGGACAGTAGAAAGTTTATGCAGAACTTTCCAGGAGTGAAATCATATCCCATGTTGATGAAAATCTCTCTGCCAAAACTTTTCACTGTAAAAAGAAAATGTGTCAGAAGGCAGATAAAGAAGCTTAAGGTAGACCTCTTCAACTTGAAGACAGTGGCAGATGTTACATATTGAGAGGGTAACATGACCTACCTTTAATAACTGAATTCCTTTTGCTCTGTGCTGTGTTGCGGATGAGAGTGACAGTGATGCGACGGGACACGTCGTGCAGATCGTACAGTTCTAGAGTGGTCACTGTCTGTCAAAACACAAAGAATTAAGTTGCTGTTTATTAACAGTATAAGTCAATATAGAAGTAAATTCAAAATGTTTTCCAAACACTGTTCTTGCTGAAACACTTTATCTATACTGCACATACATACAGTTCTGGAGGAAACATAAATGCACAAATAAAACAGATATTCCATAAGTACTAATATTAGGAAAGTGCAAATAGCCAACAAAAACAGAAGGCAAATCATACAGCTTTCATGGCAATAATTATTCAAGGTGAACTAATATTCATAGCATATTTGTCAAATGAAAGAAAAAAATACTCGTACTTTGCTTAATTTATTGTAATTGTACATCTGATAGACTTGCTTGTAGTCTTGTTAGTGTACAGTGTGGTGAGGTGAGGTGAGGTGTGTTGGCAGCAGCTGGAACATGTGGCCAGTGGTGCAACTGAGGTGTATGTGTTTTATTTTACTTCATCCAATCACCTCTACTTGTGGGGTAAGGCCAACACATGAGATACTGTCACACCTTGCCACACGTCAGTTGTTTACACCGCGCCACATCAGGCGGATGTTGTAGGGAGGTGCTGTCTCCCATTCCAGTGTTTGCTTTTCAGCGAGGCCACGTCACCTGTCAAAGCAGGTACAGTGCCTACTATCCGTAATCCCAGTAGGGAGCGGTTAGTGATGTCCATGGGAATATTACGTGGTTATATTTATTTGGACATGGTAAGGTTTGTCTTGGTGTTACAGCTGTTCCCATGGCGTCCTCCGACTCGGCGGACGAGCGGCCCATCTTGCCATCCAGCCCCTCGTTGGCGCCCAGTAGGGCTAGGGGGGTGTCCCAGGACCCTGGCGGCAGCTCTGGTGTGGATGCCTATCTTACAGCAAGCGGGAGAGTGTCAAAGCACTCGTCTCGTTCGGGCTCCTGGCTTAGGGGGATGCCTGGTGCCGCCTCATGCCCCGGCCAGTTGTTACGCAGGATTCGGCCCCTACTGCCCAGTGGGACGTTGTTTTGGAGGCTTTGACTGAGCTGAGAAGGGAGGTTAACCAGCTCAAAGCGGACAGAGGTGCTGCTTCTCCCCTGCGGGCGCTGGTAGTGACCGGGTTGGCGCCTTCTCCCTGCTCACCTGTTGTCAATGATGGTGCGGGCCCATCTTCTGGACTTCCGTGTGGAGCCTCTCCTGGAAACTTCTCTGGGTTTGTGGCAGGGGCCAGCGATGAGGAGGGGGTTCCTGCCCCGTTATCCACGGACTTGGGGCCATTGCATCAATGTGCAAAGGTTTTTGGGCCGCCTGAAGTTGTCTCTGGGGTGATTGACAGTACAGTGGCTGACATTGTGAACTTTGTGTTTGAGAATGGACTGCGTGAGGAGGATCACAAAGCTATCTGTGAGGATGAGTCTGTGATGAGGTTGTCCAATTGCCCTGCACTGGCGCCTGTTGAGTGCAACCCAGAAATTTTGGATGCTGTACGGCTTGATGCCAGGAGGACTGACTTCCGCTTGAAGGAAGTTAATAAGGACATTCTGTGAGCAGCTTCAGTTATTACTAAGTCACTGTTGACTTTGGATAAAGTGGCTCAAGAGGAGAAGCACTCAGTGGTGGCACAAGAGGTTGGGTTCTTAATGGTGCTCTGGCCTTGTTGGGTAATGCCAACTTCAGGAACAACCTAGCACGACGGTATGTGATGAAGCGTGAATTGAACCAGAAGTTTAGTCATCTCTGCACGGAGAAGGTACCAATGACTAGGTTCCTTTTTGGGGATGATATCTCAAAGAGTGTAAAGCAACTGAAGAGTCAGCTAAGCTCAAGTCCACGATTACGACCAAGAAGACATCGTTTCCGTGGCGTCTTCCTGGCAACAGGACAAGGGGCTCAGGACCAGGTGCTGCATACCAAGGCTTCTCTTCCCGCTTCCAACCTTACGGGTTTCGGAACCGTGGCCTTAAGGATGGTCCACGGGTTTCTCCTGGTTTCCCTGACATGGTGCCAAAAAACGCCAAGAACCAGGCCGGTTCCAGGCCCCGGCGGTAATCCAGGCAAGTGAGAGTTTTGAAGGTGGCAGGCTTCATAAGTTTGTTGGTGCATGGCGTCAGATCACCAGTGACCCTGTAATTTTAGATTATGTTCAGCATTGTCACCTTAACATTGAGGTGGATTTAATTAGACATCTTTTTTCAGGTAATTTGGAGTACCGTTTCAATGAAATGGAACAAGCTATTATTAATGCTGAGATTTCAAAATTGCTAGCACTTAAGGTCATCACAGTCACAACTAGGCATGAGGAGCAAGTGATTTCTCCCATTTTTCTCAGGGCAAAGAAGAATGGGGAGTACAGGATGGTTCTGAACTTGGAGGACCTTAATTTACATATCCCATATCAACATTTTAAAATGGAGGATTTTGAGCAGGCCATTAGGCTTATTAGTGCAGGGGACTATTTAGCTTCTGTGGACTTAAGACATGCATATTACTCCATTAAGATTGCTGACGAGCAGCAGCAGTTTCTTTGTTTCACCTGGCAGGGGACAGTTTATAAATTTACATGTCTCCCTAATGGGATTTCTGAAGGCCCCAGAATTTTCACTAAGCTCATGAAGCCAGTTTACTCCACTTTGAGGAATAAGGGTTACACCATTACTAGCTTCATTGATGACTCCCTTATTTGTAATAGCTCTTGGGAAGGTTGTATGGCATGTGTGCAGGACACTTTAGCTCTTTTACGACAACTGGGTTTCTGTATCAATGTGGACAAATCTGTTTTGGTCCCAACTCAACGGATTGAGTATTTGGGGAATATTATTGACACTGTAACCATGAAAATTTCCCTTCCTGAGTGCAGAGTGGTGACATTAGTGCAGGCTTGTGGGGCACTCATGGGTAAGGATGTCGCACGAATCAGACAAGTGGCTCGGGTCATTGGCCTTCTGGTGGCAGCCACCTCAGCGGTTCCGTTAGGGAAATTGCATTATAGACACCTTGAGACAGCAAAGATTAATGCATTACACACTGCCCAAGGGAATTTTGATGCTATGATGATTATCTCGGAGAATATGAAATCTGAGTTAGCTTAGTGGTGCAGCAATGCAGCAGTGCAGGATAGAACATTTTCAGATCAGGGCCTAACATTGTAATATTCACAGACGTCTCAACAGTAGGGTGGGGTGGCAGTCTGCACCAACAATCTACAGGCGGTCAGTGGTCCTTGGAGGAAACTGCTATGCCTTGGAACTTAAAGCGATTCTCTTTACTTTACAGACGTTTGAACGAGAATTGACGGATAAGCATGTTAAGTTTTTTTGTGATAATACCACGGTGGTCACTTATATCAATGAAATGGGAGGCACAAAATCTCAAGCTTGCAATGACGTCGCTGTCATGATTTGGGAGTGGTGTATCAAACATAGCGTATGGGTGACCTGCTCTCACATCCCAGGGGAAGACAACCTTGTTGCGGATGCAGCTTCCCAAAAATTTAATAGCTGGCATGAATGAAAATTGGATGTGCCTACATTTAGGTTGCTCTGTGCTTTATTTGGGACCCCTTCCATTGACCTTTTTGCATCCTGCCTTAACAAACAGGTCACTCCATTTTGCTCGTGGAAGCCAGACCCAGAGGCTGCCTTTTTCAATGCCTTCTCACTTTTCCTCCTTTTTCGTTAATTTCTAGGTGCCTCCAGAAAATTCGGGCGGAGAGAGTCAAGGGGTGGATCGTGGTTCCTCTTTGGACGTCACAGCCTTGGATGGGCATGCTTCTACGCATGCTCATCGATCATCCCCAGCTCATATGGAAATTGAGGTACATTTTGACACATCCGTCATCAGCCGAATGCCATCCCATCCTGAGTCACACGCAGTTGATGGCATGCCTTCTCTCAGGGGATCCCTCTGACAACAGGGCATACAGGCAGAGGGTGTGTGTATCATCATGGCATCATGGAAACCTGGCACACAGAAACAGTACCTTACACACATCAGGAGGTGGACACACTTTTGTCATGGAGGGGACATCAATCCCCTTAATCCCACTGTGATGAACATCATCAATTTTCTGACAGCCTCATTTCTTAGAGGTGTGGGGTACAATTCAGTAAACACAACAAGAGGTGCATTATCATCTTTGGGTATTATAGTCGATGGTTTTCCAGCAGGCAGACTTCCGTTAATAAATAGGTTTTTGAAAGGGGTATTCAACTTACGTCCTCCAAGGCCACGATATGACAGGACATGGGATGTTCAGCCAGTACTTATGCAATTAAGGTCTATGCATCCTCTGACAAATCTCACATTAAAGGAGATTACCCTGAAACTTGTGATGTTAATGGCACTAACTCAGGCTGTGAGAACCCAAACACTTCACTTACTCTTGCTCAATGGTATGGGAATGTCAGATTCTTCTATCACTGTCCCATTGGGGACAATGTCAAACAGTGTCGGCCTTCTTTAACATACAAAGTGTGACCTTTACAGCTTATAGGAGAGATGCACGCCTCTGTGTCTGTAACACTCTGTCACCAAGGCACTACATTAATGTCACCAAGCTCAGGCCTAACCATCTGACTTCTGATAAGTTACTTATTAGTTTTACAAAGCCTCACCATTCTGTTACTAAAGACACCATAGCAAGATGGATAAGAACTCTGTTGGCAATGGCAGGTATTGACACCAAGCTTTTCACTGCAGGTAGTGTGAGGCCAGCAGCGGCTTCGAGAGCGAAGGCTTTGGCGGTGCCTGTCAGTGCTATTTTGGCAAGAGCAGGTTGGGCTCATGAGTCCACATTCGCTAGACATTATGACAAGGAAATTGTTAACACTTCTGATACATTTCAAGAGGTGGTTTTGCATCTTGACCAATAATATGTGCGTGAATGTTCATGTACTTGTCTGTGTTTATAAATTTTCTTTTTTGGGTATATTCTTGGGCGGTGATGGTTGCACTTCGGGGTAATGCAGACATTGTGATCTCTGTAAACTCTTACGTGGAATAAATTTTGCGTCACGTAATCTGGCTATGGTTTCTTAATTTCCGAGGCATGGTTCTTGGTATTACGATTATTTTGACACCCATGTGGCTTTAAAACCTCATGTGTTCGCCTTACCCCACAAGCAGAGGTGATTGGATGAAGTAAAATTTATAAGTATACGAGACTTACCAAAGGTCAGTTGATGTATGCTTGGAATTTTACGAATATTACCTCTGCTGTGGGGGGCCCGTTCACATGCCCTCCTCTCCCTCCCCGTGGTGAAGTCTGGTTACTATGTTTCTTGCACTACACTGCCCTTCACGTGGGTGATCGTCTCTTTAAAGTCTGACGCGCGGCAAGGTGTGACGGTATCTCATGTGAACGCCCTCCCCCAAAGCAGAGGTGATATTTGTAAAATTCCAAGCATACATCAACTGACCTCCGGTAAGTCTCCCCATCTTTATACTTATAAATTTATTGTCTCTGCATGCACTACTTCTTCATCCTCTTCATTCTATATTTCTACTACTCTCTCTCTCTCTCTCTCTCTCTCTCTCTCTCTCAGAAAATGCATTAATTTTCATATTTCTTCTGTAGGTATCTATTTTTTTTCCTTCCATGTCCTCTTGCATATCACACCTTATTAGGTCTTCTCTATCAAGCACCTCCACATTCTTCATAATTCTATAAATTAATATCAAGTCTCCAAACACGATCTCCTCTTAATTAAAACTTCGTCAAAGTAACTGGACTGTCTTAAGGTAAGTATAGTACATATCTAGTACATTAAAACAAGTCATTCTTAATACTGTGATAATGATAATTGAGTAGAAAATATAAATAACAACAAGACTAACTTTTCTTGAGGGGGATTTCTAATATGAATAATTACCATAAGATTCATAGGAAGACTTAACACTAGAAAGTAGAAAAAACTAGTACTACTTTTCCAAAATATTGCCCCTACCTCAAATCACAAATCATATGACCACACAAAGATATAGACAGATATCTACAAAATAACCCATTATTAAATCAATGAAATGGCAGGACAACTCAGAATACGTATTTACCTCTAATTCTGTTGAGCTTTTTATATTGGTTTCCTTTGTAGAAGCAACACCTAATGGCCAAAGAGGATTGCTGAACTCAAAGGATGTACGCTGCTTGATTACATTTTCTGCCACCACAGCAGTGATACGGTCCACCTTCACCTTCACCTTGACGACTCTTTGGAAGGTGGCCCCCAGCTCCACTGTCACGTCCCCTGTGGCCGGGAACTACACACAAAATAATCAGGAGCAAATCTCATTCACACTACTATGTCTTCTAGTAATAATCTGACAGCAATAAATGACACAATACTTGGCCAAACCAACAGAGTTGGGCAAGATAATGAAAACACTTATCACAATAACTGATACACCATTAATGATAACCTTATTGGCAATAATCAATAATCATTAACTATCAGTAATGATGTAGATATTTCTAAATTTTCAAAAATCATTAAATTCAAATCTTTATCTTTATTTTTACCACAGAATACTTAGATATTTTAGAAAACTTCAAATTCAATGCTTATCCTGTCTCTTCACTCATGAAAAGTTCACACTGCATCTTCCTTTAGAGTTACTGATTAATTTTAACAATTTTTTTTTCCTGGAAGTAGAAATTTAACATGCAAAGAACTATGGTTGAGAAATAGCAAATGTTGTGAAAAAATGTAATGGGTGTGAAGAAAGGGTGAAAATACTGCAAATCTTGCCAAAATTTCATAGTGCCTAAAGGAAAAATATATGAACACAGAGCTGTTTAGTCAATCTCGGAGAATCAGACGGTAAAAGGAGTATGCCTCTTACTCTTACTTTCACTGTACTTGTGTGCAGAGCAAATGAGCGTACTCAGGATGTTGTAAAAAGGGAACACATCCAATCATGTAGCAGACACAGGGCAGTAAAGAACAATTATCGTAAAAATGAAATACCACATAACCATGAATTAGATAGCAGGAAATACCTGTAAGCGTTCCAAGATTTGTTACTTTGTTTATAATTTTGTGAACAATCTTAGGATAGTGTGGTTAACAAATGGTGACCCAGCTAGCCTGTTTTTCTTCATTTCTATCTATCTATACCTATCACAAACTGCCACTAAAAACAAATTTGTATACATTTGAACAAACGACTTGCCTTGAAGCCATAGTCTGTCTGAATATCAATATCCTTGCGCTTGAGAGTTATTTTGAACGTTCCCCCGTGGCCAGCCTCCAGGAAACGGTGCCTGAGGGAAGCCTGCACAGGACTCCTCATCCAGGGTGAGCTGCTATCTGTCCTGACAGGCCACTCAAGGTGATAATCTCCATTGTAACCAATGTCATTGAGATCCTGTAGTTTAAAACATCCAGTTACACTTTTTTTTCATAAAGTTGATAAAGTTGACATTGCATAACATATTGTAATTATATAATGTATCACAAATAAATGGTGTGAGAGTACATGCCTTTACATGTCCAGGAAAGCAACACCCGACATTCTGCCTGAAAACTTGGTATTAAAATGCACATTCACAATATAGAGAAGATTGACATACTAGATCAAAAATTATCTAAATGCAGGAAGAGGAGGCCATGTAACAACCAAGAGTAAAAAAGCCCCACACTAATCTTGGGACTAGTGAATTCCATGGTTCAGACATCTGAGGTGCTCTCTTTTTGTTCAACTGGCCAGAGGTCCAATCCTCCAACCTGTTTCATAATTCTCATGGCACAAGATTAATCCTGCCTTCAGATAATTTTCTGTGTTCCTAGAAATGCCAAAACAGGGACATTACATTTTAATAACTAAAGTTAGTGTCTCTTCTTACTAATGATTAAGCTCACCTGCTTGAAGTTAAAAGTCAGTGGTTGGTTCTCCCACTTTAAGGTTGAGGTGACATTGATGGTGCCTTCAGTAGCTGGAAAGCCTTGTGCCAGCATATTGCCAGACAATGCTGTAACTTCTGATCCTGTCACCATGGATGACCTGGAAATATATTCATACTGTACAGATCCTATTTATATGAATGGAAAACATGCTGATACAATAACACAAGATATTAACAATTAACAAACTACCTTAACACCTTTCCATTTACTTCAAACAGCTATCATAGAACACATTTTTCCTCATCTCACGTCTTATTATGTGTACCATTTTTATCTATATTTTAAGGTTTTAGTGAAAAACAGAAGATGAAACTTGAATCCAGGGCATGGGATCATGTTTCATACACTGAAAAACAGATCTAAGAGTGAAAAATGTTATGAAAATCCATGATGGCAGAAAGTTGGAAGTGTCACATTTTTAGACATTAACTAATGCACAGCTTGGTTTTTGAAAATTTGTGGACACCTTTCCAGATATAGACTTCAAGAGAAAGTTATATAACATTAGTTTTTATTGGTTTGTATGGGTATTTATACAGAGAGCTTATAATGTAATGCAAGCAGGAAAATAGTATGTCCTCACAGTTCAAAGATTAAATGATCTGTGCAGATGAGATAAACATAAAGAGAGACAATCATGATAAAATGATGGGCATAAAGCAGTTTGCTGCATTTCACAATGAAAGCCATCGGTCTCACCTAAACCAGTGCCTCCCTTCACGGGTCTCATAAAACAGGTCAGCCTTGATGTCCTGCCATCCTTCCACCATGGGCAAACTCAAGGTTAGTTGTCCACTGACATTTCCTTCATTGAAGACAAGACCGGAGTAAAGATGCACCTGTTGGGGTTCAGAAAACTCTCGCTTCCAATCCAGTACTCCAGTCAGGTTGAGGTGCTGACCTTGCCTGAGCATCTGTAGGAAAAGAAAATAATTTGAAGCAGGAAAACATTTTGCTTGAAAAAATATGTAAAGCCATACTTACGTGCCTTTATCAATTATTAGGAGTCAATGATATGAAAAGCTTTTGACTCATGCTGTCAAGACAAAATGTGTGAGTGGTGCCCCATAAATGAGAGATACACCATACAGGAGCAAATAAGGCCCTGTGTGGAGAGAGAGAGAGAGAGAGAGAGAGAGAGAGAGAGAGAGAGAGAGAGAGAGAGAGAGAGAGAGAGAGAGAGAGAGAGAGATAACATGTGTCTAATCTGGAAACCATTAGTTACCATAAAACAATTTTGGAAAATTCTAGATATAATACTATCAAAGTGGTAAACTGTTTTGATTTTATTGCTACCCTGAAAAGCTTCTGAACTGTCAAACTTGTAGATGTGTTGCTTTAGTAGTAAGACATGCATAATATCCTTGATAGTCTTCCTTCAAAGTATCTTCCTTGCTTGAAGACTTGTAGGTCCTTACCTCTCCATTGAAGTTGTAGTGAGCACTGGTCAGGTTCAAGGAGATGAGAGGCTTAATGATAAGATGGTGGCCAGTGTTCTGGTGTTCAGCATGAGCTATGAAAGTAATAGGGTCCAGTCTTGGCCACATTAGGTACAGACTCAACTCTCCAGGATCATTTGTTATCTGTCGCACTTTTCCTCTCAACACGAGGTGACTACAATGAAAGCAAAGAAGAAAAGTTCAATCAACCAGTGTCAGGTATCTCAAGCTTTCACTTAAAAAAGGAGGGCACATCTACTGTGATTTTCAAATTTAACAAGAAAAGAAACACAAAATAAGAATACACATTATCTTTCCTATTCGTGAATATATTCCCATCATGTTGTTTTAATTGACCATATCTGATATCAAAAGATGAGCCAACTTACTCCCAGTATTCATGGTTGCTTTTGAATTCCACACTTCCTGCAACATCAATCATATCTCGGGATGGACCATTGGAGAGGTTCAGGTCCACCATGTAGGAAATATGAGAGCCTGCTTGCTTTCTTAGTACGAGGGAAGTTTTACATTCTACCTTATCAAAAGATAATTGAATGATGTCAATTACAATGGTGCCAGCACCCACAGGGAAGTCCCACTCAACTCTCATACTGTATGGAACTTGAGATCGCCTGAAGGAGAAAATATTCCAGTGTAGTATGGTAAATATTTGATAGTTTCTACTGATAGTACTATAAACTGAAACATGCAACCATACACGTTATGCACACAAAATGTAATACATTGAAGGTTATGTATATGAATATAAATGAGCTTGAGCTTGTGTCAAGTACAGTAAGTCCTCGTTATATGGTACATATGCATTCCTGAAAACCTTACCGCAAATCGAAATTACCATATACCGAACCCATTATAACAAGTAATAATAGGGGATGTGTTCCAGCACGTCGAAAGTCACCCCTACAGACATGAAAATATATGAAAATAGTAGAGATGTACCGATACCAAAATTTTGGCTGATTCCGATACCGATACCGATACCACCTAATTGGGCCGATACCGATACTACTACTTATAGTGATTACTGCACTGGACACCAGGATGAGTTGGTGGACGGCGAGCATTATCAGATGGGAGGCTTTGTTTTGGGGGATGCTTTAGGTCCTTCTGAGAAAGTTTGTGAAATAGGAGCAATTCTAGAAGCTTTTTGAAGCCATTTGCAAAGGTAAATTACTCAGTAATTGGAATGAATATCTTCTCAGTCTTCTGATTCTTGTCAGTTATTTTAAATTCTTACTTCTTACTCCTTTAGCGACCATTTGGTCTTGTGCATTTTCATTATTAATTTTATTGACAATATTTTGGCGATCAAAAATATTTTTAAAATTATTAAAATTGTAAAACAGACACAAAATATTAGCAAAAGAAACTCATTTTGTTGTGTATGTTTCTCTTTAATTAAATCTGACATCCTTTGATATTAATTCATTAGATATTAGTAGACCAATTCAGAAACATGAGCTTTCACTAATCTTTTCAATTAAATAGAAAAAAGTTTAGTTTATTCTAAATTTTTAGGTTGTGGCTTATTACCACAGAAAACAGTATTCTATGACATATGGTAATCACCACGGAAACTTAATACGCCATATTATATTAATTTGGTGTCATCAATATCTTATATCGAATATATCACTAAGTAGTAAATTCCTTATAGGTATCGGAAGTATCGGTATAAAATAAGCCGATATCGATACCGATACCCTAAAAATGGGCCGATACCGCCAATTCCGATACCAATACCGATGCATCGGTACATCTCTAGAAAATAGTCATATAAAAACATGTAAAGTACATACTGTACAAAAGAAATAAACAGAAAATGTTTCTATTCACCTTTCACTCGCCACGTATTCTATCAGATGATGTCCCTCCTGAAGCTAAGGGACAGTAGGGATTTTAGCCCTTACTCATCTTCCACTGAGTGGGCAGATGAGGATGAGGGTGAGGCGGGAGGCTCAAAACCCTCAAACACATTGTTATCTGCACTGTCGGAAGCAGATGTGGAAGGGCCAGCTGTAGCAGGGTCGGCACGTTTGACTGGTTTGAAGAAAGAGGACATGGAGGAAGGGCCAACTGTAGCAGGGTCGGCACATTTGACTGGTTTGACGAAAGGGAATATGGAGGAAGGGTCAGCTGTAGAACCATTGGCAGCGGATGTGGAAGGGCCAGCTGTAGCAGGGTCGGCAGGTGTGACAGGGACGGCATGTCTGACTGGCTTGAAGAACGAGTAGAAGGAGGACTGTTTGGCGTTTCTTATTTTTTTTCATAGATTTCTTGATAAATGTTGACACTTTTCTCTATGTCATGAGCCACTTTGCTACTCCTGGCAGAATTTGGGTCACGTTCCTTCAGGGCTTCCAGGGCTTTTTCGATACCACCGAGACATTCTCTAAGTTTTGATGTCCAGGCCACGCACAGGTTCTTCTTCCTTGTCTCCCTCTTTTTCTGCCTCCTATAATGCCTTGTCTAGCTCTATAAGTTCTTCATTTGAGAGAGTTTCATCATGGTTTTCCAAAAGGTCTTGAATATCATCATCATCAACTTCATCGAAGTCAGCCCTATGGCACAGATTTACGATGTCATTTCTGATCGCACCGATGTCGTCTTCAGCGAAGCCTGGGAAGTCATGTGCACATTCTGGCCATACTTCCTTCCACACCAAGTTCACTTTGTCCCAGGATGACTTAATGTTGTCTAAGGCATGCTTGATGTTATATGACTTCCACCATTCTCTGATAGTGGGCTTGCCAGGCCCATCTGTGCCCTTTATCAGTTGTTGCATGGTTTGCTGGTGGTAGTAGGCTTTAAATGTCTTGATGACTGTCTAATGCATCAATTGGATAAGAGCTGTGGTGTTTGGGGGGAGGAACATCACCTCGATATTCTCTGCCCAGTCTTCCATGGCCCTTGAGTGGCTGGGAGCATTGTCAACTATCAGTAAGAATCGGTTGGCAATGTTGTTAGCTGATGCATACTCCTTAAGAGTTGTAGACAGATATGGTGTGAAATAGTCCTGGTGCACTGAAGTGGTCAGCCATGCCTTTGGATTTGATTTCCATACCACAGGTAAGTATTGTTTTAGTAACCCCTTGAATGCTCTTGGGTTTTCAGAATGGTATATAAGGAGTGGCTTTAGCTTCAAATCCCCTTCTGCATTGCCTCCAAGTAACAGGGTTAAGCTGTCCTTAGAGGCTTTAAACTCCTTCACACTTTTTTCTTCCTTGTCAATGTAGGTCTTACTGGTTATCCTCTTCCAATAAAGTCCTGTTTCATCATAATTCATAACTTGTTTCTTGCTGTAGCCTTTCTCTTTAATGCACTTTCCTAATTCTGGCTTGAATTTGTCTGTAGCCTCTTTGTCAGAACTAGCAGCCTCACCCATTATCTTGATAATATGGAGAGTTGAACATTGTTGAATTTATCGAACCACCCTTTGCTTGCTTTAAATTCAAAGTCTTCCACTCCCATTTCTACCTTAAGTCTTTCAATAATGGACAATGCTTTCTGACAGATTAAATTCAAAGACAGACCCATATTCTGATGATTCTGGTTGTCGATCCAAATTTTGAGCAACCTTTCCATCTTATCCATTGTTGGCTCACGGTGTCTAGCTAGCAATTTGCTCTGCAGATCCGTTGCATTCTCCCCAGCTTTTTTTTATAGCCTCATGTTTTTTTAACACTGTCCAGACTGTCGATCGGGCTAGAACCAAGTTTTCACCTATAGCAGACGTACCTTCTCCCTGCTCTTTCCTCTTCAAAATACAGGGGATCTTCGTGATTCGACCATTCACAGTTTGAATTATCACCAATTCAAACTCAGTTAATTAATACCAATCCTCAAGGTTCGAGCGACTGACTCGCCAATTCAACATTCATATCTCGAGCGCCACCCACCCGGTCAAAATCCGCCGCCACCCCAAATTCACCACAAACCTGCCAGGCAAAAGTGTACACTGATGCTACCCTGTGTCGTCACTTAAGGCAGCGTCACACAAGCACTTTTTTGTCAACTTTTTCTGTCAGCTTTCTTAAGACTGTCAACTTTTGTTAACGCTGGTCATCACACACAAACTCGCTTCCGCCTTTGTCGCGTTTGTCAACTGTAAACAAACATAGCAGCCTTTCACCCCCAAGCAAGCCATTGCTATTTTCTTCATTGCTATTTTTGGCCTTTAATGATCTCTATGAGAAACTCTTCAGACAGCTTTGTCCATTCATAAACAACAGAGCTGCTCATCTAGGCCAGCTGTTCCTTGGAAGTTCTGCCTTGGAACGTCGCAGTCCCAGAAAAATGTAAACAAACAACTGAACTACTTTGCACTGTTAGGCTACGACAAAAAATATATTATATACAAATAAATTTACATCTACTTATCAAGATTCTATTGATTTGAGATTATAGCATCATTCCAATTAACAAGAAAATTAATTTTATTATAAAAGTGTTAATTAGAAACCATAGATCTTAATTTGACAAAAAATTGACGCTAGAGGAAAACATGCGTTTCATCTAACTCTGGACGATGGAGAGCCACCTCCAGCCCCAGCCCTAAGAAACACAATTTCCTGCCTTTCAAAGATAAGCTTGAGCTTATTAGAAAGTGTGAGGCAGGTATAGCTCACAATGTCATTGCAATGCAAATGGGTGTCCCTAGATCAACAGTATCAACAATTTGGAAGAACAAGGACAAGTACCGCGAGACAGCTGCAAGTGTTTCTATTTCCAAAAATGTACTGTACAGCACCTTAATGTGTTTAATAATAAAAGTTAGATATAAATGAAGCTTTTAATAATACTGATTTAGTCTAAGTTAGTGTTTTTTAGAGGTTATAGTGATGTTTTCAGGGGGTCTAGGCTAGAGGTTGGTCTCTATCCCCCATAATTCTTAAGTATTTTATGGGAAAAATTGCTTCACAATTCGAATAAACGCTGATTCGGCCGATGAAAAACCGCCCTAACCCCATTGAATTGATTGAATCCCCTGTATCTAATTTTACCTCCAATGTCATACTGCTCCTCTTTTGCTTTGCCTTTTCAACTCCAGCAGTGTCTGCAGAATGTTTTGGGGCCATTATGGGTGTGTCACTGTGCGTCGTGATAATAATATCCACAAAAAAACATACCAATAAGGATTTCACTTGTGCTTAGTGGGAAACGCGGGAAGAGACTGATTGTTGTGGTGGCGTGGTGGCACTACGGTACTGTGTAAACAAAACACGAGCGGATACCATATCTGTGAATTTTTCTCACTGTAAATAGAATCGAGAGTAGTAATTACCAAACACCGTAACTGTGAATTTACCGGATAACAAAGTACCGTATAAGGAGGACCTACTGTATATTGGAACTAGGTGATATTCTAAAAGATAACAAGCCAGATATTGCATGATTATCAGAGACCAAATTAAGAGGAAATATCTACAAATAAAATTATAAGAAGAAAGATATAATAATTTGACGAAAGATAAAATAAGACAAAAGTGGATGAGGAGTAAACAAGGATGTCTTTGTTGAATTGTGCCAGAGTATTAGTAATTAATTTATATAAACAAAAGTGTAAAAATCATCAACATGTAAATAAAAATCTGAAACTCACTGAAGAATCAGCTGAAAGTCAAGATTCTGGAAGCCTTGATGAGGTGTGCTCATACGGAGACCTATTTTGAAAGGTTTATGTCCCACATTTGTCAGAGCTACCTGCAGTGTGTATCTTCCTCCACGTCCTCTGTTCTCTGGCTCAACCTGCGGAAAACATACACACACACACTTTAATCCAAATGTAACTCAGGATAAAGTACTGCAATGTATTATTGAAAAAGAACAGTTGCTTTGTTATCATAGATTCTTAATTATAAAATTTTGATGTACCAATGTTTCACTACTTCACAAACTTCAAAGTAAGAATTAACCTGTATATCAACATCCCAATCATTTTCATCGCGGTACTTCCAAAAGAGGTGTCCTCTGTAGGTAGTTTCCGTGCCCCGTAGTACCAGCTGGTTCTTGTAGCCTCCTTCCTGAGGCTGTCCTACAAGGCGGATGCTGGAATGGCCCAGGTCTTCCCAAGGTGTCTCCAGTGTTCCTTCCAACTAACATTTCACATTTTAAAATGGTCAATATCTAAGTAGGTATGCTAAAATTTGGTTTCATTAAATCAGCAGAACACATATTTGATGTAGAGCAAAGAGTTTCCACTGTTCACAGTTTCAAGCAAACTTACCATTTGGATGAAATTCTGTTGGAATTTAACTGAAGCATCAAGAGCAATGTTGCTGTTCTCCCATTGGAATTTGGCCACCAGCCGAGATTTCACAACATCAAGGGATGTCATCTTCCACATGAAATTTCCGTTTCTGGGATTTATTTAAATGAACTGCATTAGTATGGATAGTATGGAAAGCAACAGAACTGGACCTACAAAATATAAACATGAAATCATGTACGTAATGAACAATGAAGAACAAAACCAAGTATGAAAGAGTGTTTGTGAAAATGTGCTACCACACATAATCATGAGAAAGGCTTGGATAATCAAAGTTCAACTGATTCAAATTCACTTCAGAGGAATTCCCATTTCAACCAGTTGAAAGTTCCATTGTGTCAAAAGACAATAGTTACATGGTTAACTGAGACAATCATACAATAGAAACAACAAATATTTTAAATTATTGTACCAAGAATATAAAAACTTTTCTTAAACATTCAAGTACAAATGAAAGTACTTTGATTTCTAATGGAATAACTTCTAAGTTGATACAAATACACCCAACACTGCATTCAATGAATTCAAATGTGAATGACAAATATAAATACTTTACTACTGACAGCAAAAGTGTATTCTTTTGTATACTGTATGTTATTCCAGGTAATGAAGAAGACTCATTAGGTTTAGGAAATTCATGTTAATGTGAAAAACTACTTTAAGATTCATTCACATGAGATGGCCACTGACTAGTTGCAGCACATAATTCACAGCCACAAGAGCAAAGAAATCCCGAATTATTGCACTAGCTATTTCTATAACTTTGTGTAGTTGGTTTAAGGAGGCACACACATTTCACTGCTGTAAGTACTTAGCCCTATACAACAGCAATAGTAAATCATCATATGCATACAGTATGTTTAGTAATATTTCAGTTTTATAACTGGACAAACATGCCTCACCTGAAAGGTTCATATGGTGTAACAAAAGATGCTTCTAACTCCTTGGTGGTACCAGTTCCTTTCAAGTGGAACTCAGTGTTGACAGAAGTGTTGAGCCTGCCATCAAAGTGTCCTGGCTGCTCATCAACAGGAAGGCTATACTCAATGGCAAGGTCCAGGTTCTCATATCCACTCACTGGAGTTGTAACAGTTAACTGAAGCTTCCCTTCAACCTCTTCTTTGAAACTGGCCTTCACTTCAACCTGAAATTCCATCAAGCTTCATCATTTGACATCACTATCTATCTATATACAGTGGAACCTTGAGTTACAAGCATCCTGACTTACATGAAATGCAAAGATATGAGCCATCACTCAGTCAATTTTTAGCTTTGACTTGCAAGCCAATATCTGAGTTACAAGCAAGCTCCAGGTGATCAGAAAGTGCTAAGTGAAAAGGATACTGTTTGCAAAAGATGAGCAAAATATTTTGAAGGATTGCTGAAATATAAATAAAGTAAACAAAAATTAAAAAGCTATACTATTAAGAATGGTACTGAGATACACACCTTAGTGAGTGAAGAGGACTGGGAGAGTAGTGTGAGTTCCAGTTTGGGTTGAGGTAGCCAGAGGAAGCTCCCTGAGGCCTCCAGTGTGGCATCTTCTAAGTCTTCACCCAGAGACTGCAATGGCAAGGCAGCCACGGCTTGACCCTCCATCCCACCAGGCTTCTCCTAATAAAAGGAAATAAGAAGAGCATTTAATCTGCAATTTCTGAAAATATGGAGATCACTTCATTTGTAATCACTGTTATTACAACCACATACTTTTGATATTACTATCATTCATCACAGATATGAACAAATGTATTCAATCATGCTTACTTATATGCATTCATTCATATGAATCTTGCTATAATTTTTTTTTTAAGTATTTTTTTTTCATTTTACAGAATATATCACAAACTGTGAACTTGAAATATAGTCAAGATGAAAAATAAAAAAAAGTGCTCTGGCAAAACACACAGTCTGGCTGGCAGTACAATATATTCAATATATTAATTGCACATTAAGACCTAATCTGATGGCCAGCCATATGACACACATGAAACATCTTACCTTTAGATCCACATCAATCCTCAGGTGTTTGGTGGGCCCGTACTTCATGACAAGCCCATACTTGATATCTGAGACCGTTGAATTGTCACATACGTCCAGGAAGACAGTGTGCAGCTCAGGCAGTGGAGTGTACAGCTCTAAGGCCACACGCAGACGAGGCAACTCACCCTGCTCGTACCGTGCTCCAAGTCCATACTGCAATAATATACTAAATATGTCAATATCAAATATACAGAAATAAGGAAACTGCAAATCAAAATTTAACTTTCTAAAGATTAATCTCATTCACCATTTTTTCCCCAAGACCAAAAAGCTTATGGAGATAAGATGGAAGTAAAAGCAATTATCTTATAGCTACTTTTAATACCTTTTTATCTCCCAACTGGCCGTAGATTCTTGGGTGGACACGAACTTGAGGCTGTAACTGGAATAGGTTTCTCAATTCACCCTTTATTATCTGAAATTAAAAAAATACAATATGTCTTGGTTAGAAGAAAAACTACCCTTGTTAATAAATTTTGACATCAAGGAGAGAATGAGGAAGATGTGGCATTATTGGCTGGCATTACTGCTACTACTTCACTACATATATTTCAATTCATAATAAAGAGTAGAGAGTTAATACTAAACTTACAGTTATCACAAATTCTTTATTTTCCATTACTTACCTGATTTTCAGAAATTTAATATGTATTTTCATGCATAATATAAGTACTGACATGTTCTCACAGCTTTAAAAATAATTATTGTGTGAGCACAAGTTGAAGCTGAAGATATCATTTGGACCTGGAACAATACAGACAGACTCATACTCTATAAGTATACACAAACTACAGCTTCAAGCTTCCTGAAGTGTAAAGTAACAAACCTTCAATCCTGAGAAAGGTGTGAGTATGGTGCAACTTATGAAGAAGTCTGTGACTGAAGTCACCTGACCAAGCAGCTCAAAGCCAGCATCAACATTATCATTCCATTGCAATTTGGCTTCAGTCTGAAATGCAATGACAAAAATTATTCACATTTGATGTAGTACTGATAAGCATTTCAATCACAATCTTGGAAGGCACTGCACTTTAGCAAGGGAAGATGCATCACAGTTTGTAAAAAAAGGAACTACAGGTAGTCCTCAATTTATACGAATTTACTTTATATGAATTCAGAGTTATACGGTGTCCAAAAATAGGGATTATTCATCACATTGTATGAATTCCTCAGAATTATACAGTTTCAAGAAAGTTAAAATTTGTGCAGCGATTTCCCGCCCGCCAGCTGTTTCCCGCTGCCCGCATCCCTCTCACCCTGGCCGCGTGCCAAGCAGGCTCATTGTTCACCTATGCGTGGTTGTGGCAACATCACACTCTCTCGTGCCCAGTGTTTACCATGGCTACCAAGAGCCCTTCTGCATCTCCAGCTGGCAGCGATATGCCCAAGAGAGCAAGGAAGACACATAAACTGGAGGAAAGGCTGGAAGTTTTGGACAGGGCAGAAAAGGCCAGCAAAATAGTGTTATTCAGACCGCATTGGGCATGAACGAAGCCATGGTAAGGTGCATAAAACGTAATGCAATGAAGATCCGAGAATTAGCTATAAGGTTCTTCTCAAAGAAAAACATCAAAAGAAAAAACAGCAATCGATAACAAGCTTCTTCGTACCGCACACACCAAGTCAAGTAGTAACAAAATCGGAGACAGATGACGACAATGGTGACACATCAGAGGAGGAAGCAGCAAAATAGAGGAAGAAGGTAGCTACTGTACTAATAAAATAATTTTGTGTTTAAACATTTCCCATTTTCATAGTCATTTTTATGTCTTTGTAAGTTTATTAATAAAAGCATTAATAAGCATAACAGAAATGTGTTTAATGGAAAATGTATACGTACAGTGAAAGATTATTTTATTTTGAACACATCCTTCAAAGTCTAGTGGTGGTGGTGGTGGTGGTGGTGGTGCGAGGACGCCCCTGAGCCTCGCTCTGGAGGGCGAGGCTGTTCAACCAAGGGACGAAGTGGATGTGCTGGGAGTCACGCTCATTAGGATCGCGTGGCTGCTTGATGGAAAGGGGCTCGGGGTACTGTACAAAGCTCAGGTCCGCTCTTTTATACTAAAAAAAGTCTAGGGAGTTGGTATTCATTCCTTACTTTATACGATTTTTACTTTATGTGGTCCCTTCTGGAACACATCTACCGTATAAATTGAGGACTACCTGTAGATATAAAATAACAATGAACAAAATGATGAAGTTTAGGAAATATAGTTGTGAAAAAGGTGTTGAAATAGTGTTAGCAGATGAACCAGAGGCCGTTATAGCTGCTGTTAAACTTTTTTCACCTCTGTTGTATACAATTGCTCTTGCTTGCTACATATTCATCCCTCTCTTATTCCCTCATTCAGTGTTCTACTTAACACAGTTCATCCACTTTAAGTGATTGCAATCATACCTTCATAACAGTGTCCTTTGTAAAGCCAAGAACAATAACTGCTCTCTCCAACTCCTCAAAAGTTGACTCCACTTCAATGCCGGCCTTGAAGCGGTACGGCAATGTTGCCACTTGGCCGTCCACCAGCACCTCCTCCTCAGGCCACCTTAACACAATCTGCAAACAAATATACACATGACAAGATCATATTAAAATATTGAACTGATTCAAAATTCTTATAAAATAAATAATCGTCATTACAAAACTAACTGGAAGATTTTTTCTATTGCATGGATTTAGGCAACCTTTGTCAACAAATATCATTATACATTTTCTTCATACCTGACAGTTCGAACTCCTCTGACTACTAAAGAAAAGGACAAAAAACATGGTGTACTGCTGCTGCTAGGGAAAATCTGTTACATACATGGTCCATGGGATATCCTTCACTAAAAAGTCAATAAGGAAATATATCCTAAACACTGAGGAGGCATTTCATTACTAAAGAAATTAAATGTTTACCTTAGAGAATGATTCACATACACGAATAAACTTTTCAAAGAGAAAAACGCACCGAAAGTTTTTCCTCTAAGGTTTCTGGGTCGTGGTACACACGGAAGGATGCCGTCACCAGGGGCTCCTCACGGTGGTCACCTTCCACATTCACTCCTAGGCGAAGGTACTCCAATCCATTGTACATGGTGCCTAAAACATCAAACTTCCTGATAGTAAAGAAAAGAACTTCCACAAGCTACCATATTCAACCATGGATAATTAAAAACACATCTAATTATGCATGTGCCTTAACTTTCATTGTCTCATTACATATGTTACACCTACATTGTATCCCCCTAAGGTGTATATCTCTGTCCCCTGGATACTGACTGACTTGTGGCCCCAAACACAGCTTCACACCACTTGCTGCCTTGCACATCCCACTATCACATATATCAAGTCACCATTCACTCCTGGGGATGCCACAAGAGACGAGGCACTCTGCTCTCCAACTGGATCATGAGGTCAAGGGGAGGGAGGGAGGAAGGGATGGAAAGAGGAGTGGGTGTGGTCAAGAACTGTGCCACACCCTCTCTCTCTTTCAAATGCACTGATTGTTGATGGTCACAGTAGCAAACCCCACAAGGAACATTCACAGGATATAGTGATAATAATGTGCACCAGGGAAAGGTGGGGACTGACAAGCCTATCTTTCCTCACAACACCACCACTTATTGCTAGACTCTTCCCAACCAATCTCTGGCTATATGCACTATGATAATACGGCACATAATTCCTTCTCCTATCCAACACTCTTTACATATCTACCTATATTTATCTCATTTTTAGTCTTTTCCTTACACATTCAATCCAGTTTCTTCACCAACCACTCTTCTTCCTTCTTCCATCCCACATACATCTCAAAGTTAATTGTGACACATCCAGCTTAGCCTGAACCAAGTTCATAACCAGATAAACAAGTAAATAAATACATAAGCAAATAAAGGTGTAGGAAACCCAACATAGGAAGAGCTTAGAAATCTACATAAAACTAGAATGATAACTGTATCAGACATTACAAAAGCATGTTTCAATGATTCTGCTGAATAGCACATAAAATATTTAACATAACATACCACTCAGTGTGATCTTATAAAAGTGTCCCTCCCACTTTGCCGTAGCATGAATATCAGCACTACTAGAGCCAATGATGAAATCAACAGCATACGATATTTCATGGTAGCCTTCAATGGTGGTGAGAATTTGTCCAAAGAGTGAAAATCTTGTCTCCGTTTCAGAGCTGTCGTCTTTTCCTTCAATGGTGACTTCCAATCTGTCTCTATCCCACTTTGATACAAAAAAAAAACAATCATTAAAATACAAAAATAAAGCATAAGGTTTTACAATACAACATAATCAAAACTAACTGGAACATCTTAGAAAATAATATCAGTAAGTTTATAACTATCATCAAGGTTTCAGTGGTCCTACATTAAAAAAATACAGTGGCATGAAATGCAACTTTTACAAGAGACCTGCAGGTCTGATCATGAGAGACTGAAGTGACACATCTAAGCACAATGTAATGAAATGAGTTTGAAGCCAACATAGTCAATCTTGTTCATAGGCAAGCATGGTGTGTTTGAAAACTAAAAAACTGAAAATACCAATCAATGTAAAATCTACCTATTAATCTATATACCACAATATGTTCTTCAGAGGAATATGGCCAAAAAAATTTCAGAAAATAAAGGTGGAAGCATTTATAGTGTTTTCACTCTGCCACTCAAGACTCCGCTTACAAATTGGTGGCACAGCAACAGTGTTCTCTTTTATGTGACCACAACGCCAGCAATCAGACCATCCTTACAATTGCACTGTCAATTCTTCTAACATACCTGTATATAAAAGTTTAAGTCAATGACACCTGATTTCTTCTCAATCCAGACTTCTGTGCTAGCATAGACAAGGCCCTCAAATGAAGAATTCACATCCAGTCTTGTTTCTATCCTAAAGTTGCTGTTCTGGATCTGCTTTTGAGCTTTCAGCTGCAAATCTATAAATTCTCCATCATGCCATCGTGCCTTCAACTTGCTCTCAATCTGATCTGCATTTCTGAAGTATCTGGAAGTGTTGAAATGTAACGGTAACACACAGTCACAACAATTAAAAGATTCCTTTTGTTTTTTATCTTATAGCTCCAAAATAAATATACAAGGAAATATGACTGTGAGCAAATGAACTATTTTCTTCTTAAAATTCCCAGCCAGAGACAACGATTCACACCAACTCGCTTGTTCTTTGCTGATTAAAAGATAAATGTATTGGTAATTTACCACTCTGACACAAAATGTTCCTTTACTTACTTTAGTTCCAGATAATTCTTTTTCCAGTGTGGGAAGGGTGTGTCCAGGTCAAACATGCCGTACAGTTCTGCTGTGTCGCCACGTCTGAACCTCATGGTTACATTGGCCGCTATCTCCTGCAAGTGACCACTCTGCTCCATCCAGCTGAAGGATCCTTCATTTCTGTTCTCCCAGATCATATCTCTCTCCATATATTCCACTGAAAGGTAAATTCATAATACACATACTATCTAAACATTTTGAAATATATCTTTTCATTTGAAAGTTATTTCATATTCTAAAATACTAGAATCTACATCAAAACTAAATGAAATTGAAAATCTGCATTAAATGCAAGAAAATTAGATTTTTGTTCAACACTAATAACTAATGACATAAAAACAGTGCCCAATGGCTGGCAATTAATTATAGGTATAAAATATGATCTACAGCAGCAATTTTTTTTTTTTTTTCTTTAAACAGTAAGTGTTTACATCTTCTCTCAGTCATCCAGTTGATTCGATACTGCTGACCCAGGAAGAACAAAAGGCCATTCAGAGTAAAGTTAGACGTTCTGTCATTTGGATTCACATACTGCATCTCAATCGACATCTTTTGATTTGGATCCCTGTTGGAAAATAGTTACATGTCACTCTTTAATGTGGTATAAAGATTTTCTGAATCTCTGCCAAATCATGAAAATTCTTTTGATGCAAATAATGTTTTTGTACATGAAAATAAAAGTCTTGGTGAAAAATGTGATAAAACTAGTTACCTGTTAGCATTCCAGTTCAAGATATAGCTAGTTACCTGTTAGCATTCCAGTTCAAGATATAGCTAATTACCTTTTAGCATTCCAGTTCACGATATAGCTACTTACCTGTTAGCATTCCATTTTAAGAGAACTTGAAGACCAGTTTTTCTTGGTTGCAGAATATCTGCCGTCACACTCAGATGAATGTCACGTCTGTTGACAAAAGTAAACATTGTCATTGTCTTCATCATAAACTATTTTTCCATAATAATGACACAGGCAGGTGGTAGACACACAGCATCAAATGCTGTTCACTACTTAAAAACACACACAGATGATGGGAAAGTACTAAAAGTAAACTGAGCTGATACTTATAGAAAGGTGTAATATATGAGTACATTTGGAGTTTGAAATATAAGGAATAAATAAAGGTGATCTAAAACTTAAGTTTGCTTTCAAATTATGATGTCTACTTAAATGCATTCACTTTTTTCTATTGTTCATCTTACCTGTCAAGGTGTAATTCACTTGTGAAAGTAATAACAGTACCAAAGCTAATGGCACTATTAAGGATGTACAGCTGGTTGGGCATGTGGAGCTCAAAGTGGAGAATGTGTTCCTGTGCTTGCATGTGGTCCAGCCGCCTTTCATAAGCTAACTTCACCTCATAATTCCTTCCATCATTCAATAAAATCTGAAAGATAAATATGCAATATATTACCATGAGGCAGGGAGGCGGTGGCGTAGTGGATAAGGTGGTGAGCATGGGATCGGACAGACATTCACGCATAGGTTCGAATCCCACCACGTACAGCTTTAAAACACTTTGCCATTTGTCGAGTGGTTTAAAGTTACCTACATGTCACCATGATACCCAGATTCTAGATGGTTACACTCAAGATGAGCTTGGGTGGTGATATGGGTACCACTAAAAATAAAACTGCCTGCGCCACTAGGTAGAAGCTGAACAGCGCTTCCCCTACACTCTTCAAGTGTGCCTACAGGCGCTATAGGCCTTACCGTAAAAAAAAAAAAAAAAAAAAAAAAAAATTATGAATAGGTAGCACTCATTTTAAAAACATCAGAAGTGTAGATCATTGTCACAAGAACAACTCCTATGCCACATTGCCTCAAGTTACATGTGTGTCAAGGCTCATGCGGTAGTTGTTGGAGTGAACTGTCGTGTTGATCCTTGTGAGGCCGTAGCTTGGAAGGTGAAGGTCCAGCTGAAGGTTGTGTAGCTGCTCCAGGAGAGTTGAATGGTCGCTGTATGTTCCACTTGCTTCTAGTCGCCAGTTGTGTCCGGCTTTTATTTCAACTTCAAACTGGAAGTTAAAAGAAGTATTGTGATAAACATACAGTAGCAGAAGGATGTCATGTGATGTGCTCAGAATGAGAAGGAACAGTCCATCAATGTCTCTGAAATACAGTTATTTATTTGGAAGTGATTTATTGCTTCAATTTCAGTCACTCCAGTGTGTTGTCAAGGTTATGATTTCTATTAGAAAACATGGCATTTCACACAAACAGTGCTTACAGACCGTGTATTTTTTGACAACGTTTTCTTTGACATGTCCATTAACTTCCCAGTCCACTCTTCCAGGAATCTTGAGAAACCAAGAACCTTCTGTGTCAACCAATCCAAGTGGTTTCCATTTCATGTGCAGCCGTGATTCTATCCGATGATCTACAACAAGAACATCACCCAAATACTACAGGTTATCATTCTGCTTTCACAAACAATTCAATAAATTGCAAGAATAAATGGAAAGAAGTGACATGTACCCACTTTGTGCCCTCTTCTGGATTTCGGCTATAACCTTTCATGGATACTTATATACTATGTAATGAAACAAGATATAATACATAATTGTATAAGACAATTGCTCCTATACATTAGTGAAAACCTAGTCTTTGCTAATGGAGAGGATTATCCACAGTAAGCAACTGCGCTTCCTCGTTCATGTCTAATGAGGGAAGAGAGAAGCCTTTCACCCAGGAGACTACAAAGCTTCTTTTCACTTACTTGTATCATACTGAATGAGGATTCCAGTGTTGTGAACATACTTGTCTCGATACCAGTCCGTCCCAAACTTTAAGTCAAGGTTTCGCAAACGTTGCTGAGAATTTAAAGACAAAGAGTTGATATTGTTTACTAATTTTCTCTAACCTTCCCCCCCACACACACGCAGATGAACTTATGCACACACACACACACACACACACGGGACATCGTCGATGGCGGAGGTGGTCGCTGAGCTCCAGAGCAATCATCTATAATTCTACAGTTACCTAAGAGTAACCAAGGTGGGAAAGGAGCTGGTAATGTTTGTCCCGTCTCCATATAGTCATGTTAACTGTTGATTAGCAAAATAATGTCCAGTGAAGGTAAATATAAACTGTAGCCTGCGTTTGAGCCATCAGCTGGTTTGTTTACGTCTGCGCAACATGGCGGCCGTGAACTCGAAAGAGGAATCAGACTTCACAGGGTTTCAAGGAATAATGGAGAAGAGCGCTTATGTGAAGAAAATTCTGGAGTTAGAAGGTAAAATTGAAAACTGTTTGAAAAGTATGAGGGCCTGGAAACGAGTTATGACAATGTAAAGAGAGACTGTGCCGATATGAAGAAGGAAAATGCAGCACTGAAAGAGGAAGTTAAGCTAATTAAAGTGAATTGCGAAAATGTGGAGAATCTCTAGGAAAAGTGATGGAGAAGCAGGCTGAATGGAAAAAAGTCAGGAAGTGGAAAGAAAGGAGGTAAATTACAAAGTTGCAAGTCTGGAAAAGGAAATCAAAGAGTCAGGGAGAAAACTTTGGGCCTTGCTGAAATTATAGATCAACAGATCATAGAAGAGAAGATAGCTGAGAAAGTGGTGAAGGTTATTAAGTCAAATGAGACATTGGTGAGGGAAACTGTAGACAAAAAGAGATGTGTGGTGATATTTGGTGTGGAGGAGGATAAGACACCGAGTAAAATGGAGAGAGAGAAAACATAAAAAGGTGATAAATAATATCATTAATGTGGTGCAAGAGGAGGAAAAGACCTAGTACAAGAAATAGAGGACTTCCATAGAATTGGAAAGTTCACAAGAGAAGGTATGAGGCCAATAAGAATCAAACTTAAGTCACAAAAGGATGTAGATGAATTGGTGGAGAAGTCATGGAGGCTAGCCCAGCAGGAAACAACAAGGAAGATTTGGTTGAGAAGAGATCTCGGTGAAAAGGAAAGAGAAATGTTAAATGAGTTGAGAAAGGAGGCTTTGAAAAAAATGAAGAGAGGACAGAAGAAGAGAAGAAAGAGTTTTTCTGGAGAATCTTGGATATGAGACTGAGGAAGTGGTTCATAACCCAGAAAAGTACAGCAAGAAAGGACTAAAGAAACTTACATATGAGCGAAATGTAATGTATTCCAACATAAATGGAGTGATATCGGGATTTTAGAACTCAACGATTACTTGAGGGACAAGAACCCAGATATTGTGGGTCTTACTGAAACAAAACTGAGAGAGGAGAAGACCTGATGAAGGTTGGAGAAGGGAAATATAACGTTTGGAAAAGAAATAGAGTAGGTAAGATGGGAGGAGGAGTGATGTTGCTGGTTAAAAAAGATATAAAGGTGGATCAAGTGAAAAAGGTATGGGAAAGGCAGAAGTGCTAAAGATCAGAGCAGAAACTAATGAAGGAAAAAGAGGCACTACATAGTGGTGTACGTACCACCTAAGACAAATGCATGGTCAGTACAGGAATATGAAGAAATGATAAGTGATACAGGAACATGTCTGGAAGAAATGTTGGGTGGCTGTGAACGAACTATAATGATGGGAGATTTTAATTGTAAAGAGGTGTGTTGGGAGGACTGGTCAATGGAAGGATCAGAGACAACATGGGGAAATACACTATTGACACTGGCAATGGAAAATGTGTTAACTCAGTGGGTCAAAGAAGATACTAGGTTTGGAGGAGAGGAGCATCGTCAAGACTGGACTTGGTCTTTAGTACAGAGCCAATGGTCATTGAGGAGATGAGGGTGGAGTGCCCTTTAGCAAAGAGTGATCATGCAGTTTTGGAGTTCAAGGTGATAGACGAAGAGAAATCTAGAAGAAATGAAGAATATAAAGTGGGAAGATGGAATTATGCCAAGACAGATTTTGGAAACCTAAAGAAATTCTTTCAAGAGACAAATTGGATGAAATTCAAGAGTGCTAAGGAGCAAATGAAAAGTGGAAGGAATTTATAAAAATATACAAAGAAGGTGAGAAAAATTTGTACCAATAAGACAACATAGAGAAGTTGGAAAGCAGGACTGGTTTAACGATAGATGTGAAAAGGCTAGAACAAGAAAAGAGGATGCATGGAAGAGGTGGAGAAGGAAAAGACGGATTAAGCAGTGGGAAAGTTACAAAAGAGCAAGAAATGAATATGTGTTGATTAGAAGAGAAGAAAGAAAGAAACAAGAAAAGGATATAATTGATAAATGTAAAGACCAACCAAGGCTTTTTTACAGACATGTGAACAACAACATCAAAAATAGAGAAAGTATTGAAAGTTTAGAAGTAAATGGAGTATACAGTGAAGATCCCAGGAAATGGCAGAGGCTATGAATGGATGCTTTCGGAAGGTATTCACAAAGGAGACTGCTTTTGACAAACCACTGGTAATGGAACAGAAAGGGATTATGAAGGAGTTTCAAGTAACGGTGGAGGAGATCAAGAACATGATGGGGAGTTTAGAAGTGAGAAAAGCTGTGGGACCTGATGGGGTATCAGGATGGATTTTAAGAGAATGCAGGAGCAATTGGCAGAAAAAGTTTGTGAAGTAATTGATGCCTCATTAAGGGAAGGTGTAGTGCCCCAAGACTGGAAAAGAGCTAACATTGTCCCAATCTATAAATCAGGTAACAAGAGAGACCCATTGAACTATAGACCAGTGTCACTTACAAGTGTGGTAGCTAAGATGTGTGAGAGGGTGGTGAAGACTAGATGGACAGACTTCTTGGAGAAAATGACATACTTTGTGAGTGTCAATTTGGTTTTAGGAAAGGGCGTTCATGCACGACAAACCTGATATGTTACTATTCGAGGGTGATAGATGTAATACAGGAAAGAGATGGTTGGGCTGATGGAATATATCTGGATTTAAAAAAGGCCTTTGATAAGGTACCACACCAGAGACTGATCTGGAAACTTGAAATGGTAGGAGGAGTGCATGGCAGTTTACTAAAATGGATGGAAGACTTTTGGTAGGAAGAGAAATGAGAACAATAATTAAGGACAGACCATCAGAATGGGGATTGGTGGAGAGTGGAGTTCCACAGGGATCAGTGTTGGCACCAGTAATGTTCGCAGTCTACATAAATGACATGGTGGATGGGGTGTCCAGTTATGTGAGCCTATTTGCAGACGATGCAAAATTGTTACGAAAAGTGAGATGTGACAAAGATTGCGAACTACTCCAGGAAGACTTGGACAGAATATGGAAATGGAGCTGTACATGGCAAATGGAGTTCAACACGACAAAATGCAAGAAAATAGAGTTTGGCAAGAGTGAAAGAAGAATCAGGAGTATGTACAAGATAGGAAATGAAGACATAAAACCAGTCATGAAGAAAAAGACCTTGGGGTGACAATTACCAATGACCTATCGCCAGAGAGACATATAAACAAAATAATTGGAGAAGTATTGAACTTATTGAGGAACATAAGAGTGGCGTTCGTATATCTAGATGAAGAAATGATGAAGAAAATAATTACTGCAATGATAAGACCGAGGCTTGAATATGCAACAATACAGTGGGCTCCGAACTTAAAGAAACACATAAGGAAACTAGAGAAAGTACAGAGGGCTGCAACAAAAATGGTGCCTGACTTAAGAGATTTGACTTATGAAGACAGACTGAAAAGAATGCAACTTCCAACCCTGGAAAACAGAAGAGAAAGGGGAGACCTGATAGCAATATACAGAGTGATGATTGGCATGGAAAAATGGATAGGGAAGATCTGTGTATGTGGAATGGAAGAATGTCGAGAGGGCATGGGAAAAACTAAAATGGCCACTTATAGGAGAGATGTGAAAAATATAGCTTCCCTCATAGAAGGGTGGAAGCATGGAATAGTTTAGACGTGGAAGTGGTCAACGCAAGGAATATTCATGATTTTAAGAAAAGCTGGACATTAATAGATATGGAGACGGGACAACACGAGCATAGCTCTTTTCCGTATGTTACAATTAGGTAAATACAATTAGGTAAATACACACACACACACACACACACACACACACACACACACACACACACACTGAGAGAGGAGAAGACCTGATGATGGTTGGAGAAGGAAATATAATGTTTGGAAAAGAAATAGAGTAGGTAAGATGGGAGGAGGAGTGATGTTGCTGGTTAAAAAGATATAAAGGTGGATCAAGTGAAAGAAGGTATGGGAAAGGCAGAAGTGCTAAAGATCAGAGCAGAAACTAATGAAGGAAAAAGAGGCACTACATAGTGGTGTACGTACCACCTAAGACAAATGCATGGTCAGTACAGGAATATGAAGAAATGATAAGTGATACAGGAACATGTCTGGAAGAAATGTTGGGTGGCTGTGAACGAACTATAATGATGGGAGATTTTAATTGTAAAGAGGTGTGTTGGGAGGACTGGTCAATGGAAGGATCAGAGACAACATGGGAAATACACTATTGACACTGGCAATGGAAAATGTGTTAACTCAGTGGGTCAAAGAAGATACTAGGTTTGGAGGAGAGGGAGCATCGTCAAGACTGGACTTGGTCTTTAGTACAGAGCCAATGGTCATTGAGGAGATGAGGGTGGAGTGCCCTTTAGCAAAGAGTGATCATGCAGTTTTGGAGTTCAAGGTGATAGATGAAGAGAAATCTAGAAGAAATGAAGAATATAAAGTGGGAAGATGGAATTATGCCAAGACAGATTTTGGAAACCTAAAGAAATTCTTTCAAGAGACAAATTGGATGAAATTCAAGAGTGCTAAGGAGCAAATGAAAAGTGGAAGGAATTTATAAAATATACAAAGAAGGTGAGAAAAATTTGTACCAATAAGACAACATAGAGAAGTTGGAAAGCAGGACTGGTTTAACGATAGATGTGAAAAGGCTAGAACAAGAAAAGAGGATGCATGGAAGAGGTGGAGAAGGAAAAGACGGATTAAGCAGTGGGAAAGTTACAAAAGAGCAAGAAATGAATATGTGTTGATTAGAAGAGAAGAAAGAAAGAAACAAGAAAAGGATATAATTGATAAATGTAAAGACCAACCAAGGCTTTTTACAGACATGTGAACAACAACATCAAAAATAGAAAAGTATTGAAAGTTTAGAAGTAAATGGAGTATGCAGTGAAGATCCCAGGAAATGGCAGAGGCTATGAATGGATGCTTTCGGAAGGTATTCACAAAGGAGACTGCTTTTGACAAACCACTGGTAATGGAACAGAAAGGGATTATGAAGGAGTTTCAAGTAACTGTGGAGGAGATCAAGAATATGATGGGGAGTTTAGAAGTGAGAAAAGCTGTGGGACCTGATGGGGTATCAGGATGGATTTTAAGAGAATGCAGGAGCAACTGGCAGAAAAAGTTTGTGAAGTAATTGATGCCTCATTAAGGGAAGGTGTAGTGCCCCAAGACTGGAAAAGAGCTAACATTGTCCCAATCTATAAATCAGGTAACAAGAGAGACCCATTGAACTATAGACCAGTGTCACTTACAAGTGTGGTAGCTAAGATGTGTGAGAGGGTGGTGAAGAATAGATGGACAGACTTCTTGGAGAAAAATGACATACTTTGTGAGTGTCAATTTGGTTTTAGAAAAGGGCGTTCATGCACGACAAACCTGATATGTTACTATTCGAGGGTGATAGATGTAATACAGGAAAGAGATGGTTGGGCTGATGGAATATATCTGGATTTAAAAAGGCCTTTGATAAGGTACCACACCGAGACTGATCTGGAAACTTGAAATGGTAGGAGGAGTGCATGGCAGTTTACTAAAATGGATGGAAGACTTTTGGTAGGAAGAGAAATGAGAACAATAATTAAGGACAGACCATCAGAATGGGGCTTGGTGGAGAGTGGAGTTCCACAGGGATCAGTGTTGGCACCAGTAATGTTCGTGGTCTACATAAATGACATGGTGGATGGGGTGTCCAGTTATGTGAGCCTATTTGCAGACGATGCAAAATTGTTAAGAAAAGTGAGATGTGACAAAGATTGCGAACTACTCCAGGAAGACTTGGACAGAATATGGAAATGGAGCTGTACATGGCAAATGGAGTTCAACACGACAAAATGCAAGAAAATAGAGTTTGGCAAGAGTGAAAGAAGAATCAGGAGTATGTACAAGATAGGAAATGAAGACATAAAACCAGTCATGAAGAAAAGACCTTGGGGTGACAATTACCAATGACCTATCGCCAGAGAGACATATAAACAAAATAATTGGAGAAGTATTGAACTTATTGAGGAACATAAGAGTGGCGTTCGTATATTTAGATGAAGAAATGATGAAGAAAATAATTACTGCAATGATAAGACCGAGGCTTGAATATGCAACAATACAGTGGGCTCCGAACTTAAAGAAACACATAAGGAAACTAGAGAAAGTACAGAGGGCTGCAACAAAATGGTGCCTGACTTAAGAGATTTGACTTATGAAGACAGACTGAAAAGAATGCAACTTCCGACCCTGGAAAACAGAAGAGAAAGGGAGACCTGATAGCAATATACAGAGTGATGATTGGCATGGAAAAATGGATAGGGAAGATCTGTGTATGTGGAATGAAAGAATGTCGAGAGGGCATGGGAAAAACTAAAATGGCCACTTATAGGAGAGATGTGAAAAATATAGCTTCCTCATAGAAGGGTGGAAGCATGGAATAGTTTAGACGTGGAAGTGGTCAACGCAAGGAATATTCATGATTTTAAGAAAAGCTGGACATTAATAGATATGGAGATGGGACAACACGAGCATAGCTCTTTTCCGTATGTTACAATTAGGTAAATTAGGTAAATACACACACACACACACACACACACACACACACACACACACACACACACACACACACACACACACACACACACACACACACACTTATGTGAAGAAAATTCTGGAGTTGGAAGGTAAAATTGAAAACTGTTTGAAAAGTATGGGGCCTGGAAACGAGTTATGACAATGTAAAGAAAGACTGTGCCGATATGAAGAAGGAAAATGAAGCACTGAAAGAGGAAGTTAAGCTAATTAAAGTGAATTGAAAAATGTGGAGAATCTCTAGGAAAAGTGATGGAGAAGCAGGCTGAATGGAAAAAGTCAGGAAGTGGAAAGAAAGGAGGTAAATTACAAAGTTGCAAGTCTGGAAAAGGAAATCAAAGAGTCTGGGAGAAAACTTTGGGCCTTGCTGAAATTATAGATCAACAGATCATAGAAGAGAAGATTGCTGAGAAAGTGGTGAAGGTTATTAAATCAAATGAGACATTGGTGAGGGAAACTGTAGACAAAAAGAGATGTGTGGTGATATTTGGTGTGGAGGAGGATAAGACACCGAGTAAAATGGAGAGAGAGAAAACATAAAAAGGTGATAAATAATATCATTAATGTGGTGCAGGAGGAGGAAAAGACCTAGTACAAGAAATAGAGGACTTCATAGAATTGGAAAGTTCACAAGAGAAGGTATGAGGCCAATAAGAATCAAACTTAAGTCACAAAAGGATGTAGATGAATTGGTGGAGAAGTCATGGAGGCTAGCCCAGCAGGAAACAACAAGGAAGATTTGGTTGAGAAGAGATCTCGGTGAAAAGGAAAGAGAAATGTTAAATGAGTTGAGAAAGGAGGCTTTGAAAAAAAATGAAGAGAGGACAGAAGAGGAGAAGAAAGAGTTTTTCTGGAGAATCTTGGATATGAGACTGAGGAAGTGGTTCATAACCCAGAAAAGTACAGCAAGAAAGGACTAAAGAAACTTACGATGAGCGGAATGTAATGTATTCCAACATAAATGGAGTGATATCGATTTTAGAACTCAACGATTACTTGAGGGACAAGAACCCAGATATTGTGGGTCTTACTGAAACAAAACTGAGAGAGGAGAAGACCTGATGATGGTTGGAGAAGGAAATATAATGTTTGGAAAAGAAATAGAGTAGGTAAGATGGGAGGAGGAGTGATGTTGCTGGTTAAAAAGATATAAAGGTGGATCAAGTGAAAGAAGGTATGGGAAAGGCAGAAGTGCTAAAGATCAGAGCAGAAACTAATGAAGGAAAAAGAGGCACTACATAGTGGTGTACGTACCACCTAAGACAAATGCATGGTCAGTACAGGAATATGAAGAAATGATAAGTGATACAGGAACATGTCTGGAAGAAATGTTGGGTGGCTGTGAACGAACTATAATGATGGGAGATTTTAATTGTAAAGAGGTGTGTTGGGAGGACTGGTCAATGGAAGGATCAGAGACAACATGGGAAATACACTATTGACACTGGCAATGGAAAATGTGTTAACTCAGTGGGTCAAAGAAGATACTAGGTTTGGAGGAGAGGAGCATCGTCAAGACTGGACTTGGTCTTTAGTACAGAGCCAATGGTCATTGAGGAGATGAGGGTGGAGTGCCCTTTAGCAAAGAGTGATCATGCAGTTTTGGAGTTCAAGGTGATAGACGAAGAGAAATCTAGAAGAAATGAAGAATATAAAGTGGGAAGATGGAATTATGCCAAGACAGATTTTGGAAACCTAAAGAAATTCTTTCAAGAGACAAATTGGATGAAATTCAAGAGTGCTAAGGAGCAAATGAAAAGTGGAAGGAATTTATAAAAATATACAAAGAAGGTGAGAAAAATTTGTACCAATAAGACAACATAGAGAAGTTGGAAAGCAGGACTGGTTTAACGATAGATGTGAAAAGGCTAGAACAAGAAAAGAGGATGCATGGAAGAGGTGGAGAAGGAAAAGACGGATTAAGCAGTGGGAAAGTTACAAAAGAGCAAGAAATGAATATGTGTTGATTAGAAGAGAAGAAAGAAAGAAACAAGAAAAGGATATAATTGATAAATGTAAAGACCAACCAAGGCTTTTTACAGACATGTGAACAACAACATCAAAAATAGAGAAAGTATTGAAAGTTTAGAAGTAAATGGAGTATGCAGTGAAGATCCCAGGAAATGGCAGAGGCTATGAATGGATGCTTTGGAAGGTATTCACAAAGGAGACTGCTTTTGACAAACCACTGGTAATGGAACAGAAAGGGATTATGAAGGAGTTTCAAGTAACTGTGGAGGAGATCAAGAACATGATGGGGAGTTTAGAAGTGAGAAAAGCTGTGGGACCTGATGGGGTATCAGGATGGATTTTAAGAGAATGCAGGAGCAACTGGCAGAAAAAGTTTGTGAAGTAATTGATGCCTCATTAAGGGAAGGTGTAGTGCCCCAAGACTGGAAAAGAGCTAACATTGTCCCAATCTATAAATCAGGTAACAAGAGAGACCCATTGAACTATAGACCAGTGTCACTTACAAGTGTGGTAGCTAAGATGTGTGAGAGGGTGGTGAAGAATAGATGGACAGACTTCTTGGAGAAAAATGACATACTTTGTGAGTGTCAATTTGGTTTTAGAAAAGGGCGTTCATGCACGACAAACCTGATATGTTACTATTCGAGGGTGATAGATGTAATACAGGAAAGAGATGGTTGGGCTGATGGAATATATCTGGATTTAAAAAGGCCTTTGATAAGGTACCACAGAGACTGATCTGGAAACTTGAAATGGTAGGAGGAGTGCATGGCAGTTTACTAAAATGGATGGAAGACTTTTGGTGGGAAGAGAAATGAGAACAATAATTAAGGACAGACCATCAGAATGGGGATTGGTGGAGAGTGGAGTTCCACAGGGATCAGTGTTGGCACCAGTAATGTTCGCGGTCTACATAAATGACATGGTGGATGGGGTGTCCAGTTATGTGAGCCTATTTGCAGACGATGCAAAATTGTTAAGAAAAGTGAGATGTGACAAAGATTGCGAACTACTCCAGGAAGACTTGGACAGAATATGGAAATGGAGCTGTACATGGCAAATGGAGTTCAACACGACAAAATGCAAGAAAATAGAGTTTGGCAAGAGTGAAAGAAGAATCAGGAGTATGTACAAGATAGGAAATGAAGACATAAAACCAGTCATGAAGAAAAGACCTTGGGGTGACAATTACCAATGACCTATCGCCAGAGAGACATATAAACAAAATAATTGGAGAAGTATTGAACTTATTGAGGAACATAAGAGTGGCGTTCAGATATTTAGATGAAGAAATGATGAAGAAAATAATTACTGCAATGATAAGACCGAGGCTTGAATATGCAACAATACAGTGGGCTCCGAACTTAAAGAAACACATAAGGAAACTAGAGAAAGTACAGAGGGCTGCAACAAAATGGTGCCTGACTTAAGAGATTTGACTTATGAAGACAGACTGAAAAGAATGCAACTTCCACCCTGGAAAACAGAAGAGAAAGGGAGACCTGATAGCAATATACAGAGTGATGATTGGCATGGAAAAAATGGATAGGGAAGATCTGTGTATGTGGAATGAAAGAATGTCGAGAGGGCATGGGAAAAACTAAAATGGCCACTTATAGGAGAGATGTGAAAAATATAGCTTCCTCATAGAAGGGTGGAAGCATGGAATAGTTTAGACGTGGAAGTGGTCAACGCAAGGAATATTCATGATTTTAAGAAAAAGCTGGACATTAATAGATATGGAGACGGGACAACACGAGCATAGCTCTTTTCCCGTATGTTACAATTAGGTAAATACAATTAGGTAAATACACACACACACACACACACACACACACACAAATTAGATAAACTAAACTAGATAAACTGATAAAGGAGAAGATGGAAATGAAAGAGAATAAAGAACAGGAAATGGAGTTTATAAGACTGAGAGAAAGGATAAGAAAAGTGGAAGAAAATGAAGCTAGGCTAAGAGCGGAAAACGAAGAACTAAAAAAGGAAGTAGCTAACTACAAGAAGCAGATGGAAGAAGGACTCGGTAAAGCCGAGAAAGAAAAAGAGAAGCTGAAAGATCTAGTAAATAAGGAAGAGGAAAGAGTACAGAACGTGATTAAAAAAGAAGTACAAGCATGGAAAGTCCAAGATAAGAAAGATAAGGCCAATTTTCAGGAGGTGATTCAAGAACAACTTAAAGAAAAAGAAGAAAATATGACAAACAAAATGATAGGAGTCCTCAAGACAAAAGAAAATCTAGTTAGAGAAATTGCCGAAAAAAAGAAGAGTGTAGTCGTATTTGGAATAAAAGAAAAAAATATAAAATATAGACCAAAAAGAGAAAAAGAAGAAATGAAATCAGTCAAAGACCTACTGAAGAATCTTAATGACAAAGATAGGCAGAACTTGGAAGAAGAAGTAGAAGAAATAAACAGAATGGGACCATATCAAGAAGGAAAATTAAATTAAAATACTACTAAAATCACAAGCAGCAACAGAAGAAATATTATATAGAACAACAAAACTTAGAGAAACAGAAGGCTGCAAGGATATCTATATAAAGAAAAATAGAAATGAGGAAGAAAGGAAGAGATACAATGAACTGGCAGCAGCAGTAAGGGAAAAGCATAATGAAAGGTCAGAAGAGGAGAAGAAGGCATTTTTTTGGAGAATTCTAGGAGACAGGATAAGGAAATGGTATATAAACGAGAAGGAAGAGAAAAAAGTGGAACAAGTTTAACTAAAAATGATAAAGGCAAAAGACTAAAAATGATGTATATGAACATAGACGGGGTTTTATCAAGTAAATTAGAATTAAGAGATTACATAAGGAAAGAAAATCCAGATATTGTATGCCTGGCTGAAACAAAACTAAATGAGGCAATCATAATAGATTTGGATAATAGGTATAATGTATGGAGAAGAGACAGAGTGGGTAAAGGAGGAAGAGGAGTCATGATAATGTTAAGGAAGGAGATAGTGATAAACCAAGTGGAATGTGCGGAAGGAAAAGCAGAAGTATTGTATATTAAGATGCATATTAATAAAAAAGAGATAACAATCATTGTAACATATGTGCCACCAAAACAAATTCATGGACCAATCAAGAATATAAAGACATGATAGATGACACAATAAGGAGTCTAATGAGAATCGTTAAAGAAAGGAGAAAAGTGATATTAGTAGGAGATTTCAACTGTAAAGAAGTGGACTGGGAAAATTATGAAAGTGGTATGGGGAAGAAGCCTGGGAGAAAGATTCTTGAACCTAATGATAGACAATATGATGGACCAGAGAGTAAAGGAATGCACAAGATTCAGAGGAAACGAGAGCGAGATTGGACCTAGTTTTACAAGGGGTATACAAATGAATGACGATATAAGATATAAGTGCCCATTGGGAAAGAGTGACCATGCAATATTAGAAATAGATATAGAAGAAGGAAAGGAAGATAGAGACGATTCATACAAAGGAGACCGATTAAATTACAGAAAGGCTGATATTGAGAATCTCAAGAACTATTTTAACCCGTCAGCGCCCAGTGTCACCTATAGGTGACACGATTTCCTTTTGCTATATCTCCAAAATTTATTTTAGGTAGCCATTAAGTTTAAGTTTTCTACAAGCCCCATCATGTCTCTTTTCTTTGATATACTCATCAGCCGCCAGTGTCTTTGTACATAGACACACCAGAAGGATGAAGATGATGCTCTGAGGGAATTTCACCAAATGTTCAAGTTCTTCTCTTATAATGGCTGAACACAGAGTTAAGAGGTGAGTGACTGTGTTCTGTATCTTTGTTGAAAAACACAATAGGATGCTAAATGAAAGCATCACATCCATATAGATTAGATTTATCTCTGGTATGATAAATACATTTTGCGTGTCACCTGTAGGTGACACTGGACACTAGAGATACTATTGATACCAGTGTGAAAACAGCAGATGATAGGTGTATAGTTTGCAGCTGAATAGTCTTTATTTATCACTTGATCTAGTGAGGTATGTTTGTGGACATGATGACAGAACAACTAGCTATGTAATTTATAGACAACATACTCGAAAAATATATATAATAAATATATATAAAATAATATATATATATATATAAAAAATATATATATATTTTTTCTTTGCTTCAGTCTGACTGTTGAAGAGATGCTACAAATATTGGAGAGCAAGACGATGAGATGAGTACCAAGAATCAGCAGGTGCAAGTCAAGAAATTAGAGGCAGAGATGTAGTACAAGTCACGATTTTCCCTCCAGAAGATGGTAAAGAAACACTTGCATCAAATTGTTTTGGGTGCCAAGATAACAAAAGTGGACAGAGTTGCAAGTGTAGCTAAGAAGAGGCAGAAAATCAAAGTTGATTGTCCATATGTGGTGACCATGTACAATAAATTCATGGGAGGAGTGGATCGGTTTGAAAAATGTAGATGGTCTGAGGGTGTCCTTTAGAGGAAAGAAATGGTGGTTTTGCATTTGGTCTTGATGCAGCATGAAAATGCATGGCAGATTCATAGAATCTGTGGCAATAGAAAATGACATACTGTGACTTTAGGCGATCAGTAGTTCAAGGCTATTAGAACTTATCAGACAATCTACAAAGTCACCTTACTGCGGAGTAAGGGGAGAAAAGAGTGCATCAGAAAGTAGACTGATGCTGACATTTTGGGCCATGTACAAGAACCATGCAAAAAGCCCGATGTGCAGAGTGTCAAGAGGAAGAATCAGGTGCAAAAGTGCACTGTATCTTCATGTGCACTGCTTCTATGTCTTCCATAATAAATAAGGAAACAACATATGTCTTCCATAAATAACAAGGATACTGTTTCTGTCTTCCATAACAAATAAGGACAAAAGATTTTTTTAGGTGGATCATTTTGTCACTTTCTTTTACTTGGCAGGAGTGAAGTCCATCATCCATCAATATCACTTCCATAACTATGATATTTTTATAATGTATACGAAAAGCATGTCTCCAATGTGCATAACTGATTATGTTAGATCATAGGAATGGTATTCTTATAGATGCCTGAGTCAAATATATATGGTTCTCTGTTGAAGGAAAAGGATATTCATTGTCAAAGTATGTAACAATGATAGAATTATGATCAATAAATATTCAGTAAACCTTTATAATGCATTTGATTTGATCAACAATAATTCCCATTAGCGGCATCTGTTCAATGATGTACATAAAGATATATGTTTTAGTTTTTGAAAGCAAGAATAGTCAGCAATGTTGAGCTAGTATAGTGCGTCTAGTGCTCAGTGTCACCTTCAGGTGACCATTTTTCAATAATGAAGAATTTTGAGGATAAACATAAAGAGAAAAATGTCTTAGAATAGTGTCAATAGAAACATATAAAAAATAATTGAAATTGCCCAACAAATAAAGAACTATTTTAAAACGTAGACTGGGAGGAGATGGAAAACTCAGAGACAATGCAAGACAAATATAACTTATTTTTGGAAATATACAAAACAGGAGTCAGGAATATGTCCCAAAATATAGACCAAAAGAAGAAGGAAAGAAAGATTGGTTTAATGCAAGGTGTGCTAGGGCAAAGGAGAAAAGAGATGGAGCATGGAAAAGGTGGAGGAGAAATAGGAATCCAACAAACAAGGAAAACTTCAAGGCAGCGAGAAATGAATATGTTAAGGTGAGGAAGGAAGAGGAAAAGAACTTGAAAAGATATTGTCGAAAAATGTAAGGAGCAACCAAAATTGTTCTATAGATTCATAAATGGAAAAATTAGGCAAAAAGAAACAATAGAAAGGTTAAAAGGAGAGAACGGATGGTGGAAGACCCAAAAGTATGGCAGAACTATTAAATAAAAATTCCAGGAGGTCTTTACTAAAGAATCCAAATTTGAGAGGCCACAGGGTAATAGAGAGACAATCTATATGAAAGAGATTAAAGTAACCAAGCTTGAAATAAAAGAGTTAATGAAGGAACTGGATGAAGAGAAGGCAATGGGACCGGATGAAGTCTCAGGCAGAATACTGAAAGAATGTAGGGAAGAACTAGCAAGTCCTATATACAACATCATAAAATGCTCAATAGAAAATGGAACAGTGCCAGTAGAATGGAAAAGAGCTGAGGTGGTTCCCATATATAAGAGCGGAAGGAAAGAAGAACCTTTAAATTACAGACCGGTATCACTAACTAGTGTAATATGCAAGATGTGTGAAAGAATAATAAAGAAACAATGGATCGAGTTCCTTGAAGACAACAAATTAATATCAAATAGCCAATTTGGTTTTAGAAAAGGACGGTCTTGTGTAACTAATTTATTGAGTTTCTATTCTAGAATAGTTGATAGAGTACAAGAGAGAGAGGATGGGTTGACTGCATCTATTTGGATTTAAAAAGGCGTTTGACAAAGTGCCACATGCAAGATTACTGTGGAAGTTAGAGGAGAAGGGTGGCTTAAAAGGAAGCACATTGAGATGGATAGAAAATTATTTGAGGGGGAGAGAAATAAGGACGGTAGTTAAAGATATGAAGTCCAAGTGGAGAGCAGTAGAAAGCGGAGTGCCACAGGGGTCAGTATTGGCACCAATACTTTTCCTCATTTATATTAACGACATGCCAGAAGGAGTGAACAGCTACATAAATTTGTTTGCGGATGATACGAAACTGTGCAGAGTTATAAAGCAAAAGGAGGATTGTGAAATACTGCAAGAAGACCTAAATAAGATCTGGGAATGGAGTAAGAAGTGGGAAATGGAATTCAATGTGAACAAAAGCCATGTCATGGAAATGGGAAAGAGTGAAAGACGACCTGTGGGAATCTATAAGATGGGAGATGGAGTAGAACTGGAGAAAGTCAAAAGGAAAAGGACTTAGGAGTGACGATGGAAGAAAACAATCAACCAGTAAGCCATATTGATAGAATTTTAGAGAAACATATAATTTGCTGAGGAATATTGGAGTAGCATTTCACTACATGGACAAAGAAATGATGAAGAAATTGATAAATACTATAATAAGACCCAGATTGGAATATGCAGGAGTAGTGTGGACCCCTCATAAAAGAAACACATAAGGAAATTGGAGAGGCTACAAAAATGGCTACAAGAATGGTCCCAGAACTTGAAGGGATGACATATGAGGAGAGACTAAAGGCTATGGATCTACCAACCTTGGAACAAAGAAGGAGAGAGGAGACCTGATACAAGTCTAGAAATTGATCAACGGAATGGACCAGGTGGATAATGAGAAACTGATCTTGAGAGAAGAATATGACATCCGAAGCACAAGATCGCATAGTAAAAAGCTGAGAAAGGGAAGATGTCTGAGAGATATTAAAAAATATAGTTTCCCGCAGAGATGTATTGAGACGTGGAACACTTTAGATGAAGAAGTAGTGTCTGCAACGAGTGTGCACACTTTTAAAGTAAGATTGGATAAGTGTAGATATGGAGACAGGGCCACATGAGCATAAAGCCCAGGCCCTGTAAAACTACAACTAGGTAAATACAACTAGGTAAATACACACACACACACACACACCCACACATCCTTTTGGTAAATGGAAAGAGTGCAGTGATCAGCCATTCTTTACTTTTTTGTTCTTGAAATCTCCTAAAAGATATTTCCTTCCAATCTGTATACAGTATACAAATACTGCTAACACTCATCTCAGTGCTAGTGGTGAACTGCTAACACTCACCTCAATGTTAGTGATAATGGTGAACTTACCTTGATGCTAGTGGTGAAGTTGAAAACTGTGGCTGTTTCAGTATTGTGGTAGGTGAAGGACTCGTATATATCAACACGATGATTTACATCCTCAAAATTTTCACCAAAATTAAGCTGTAAACTATTTTCTCTAGTACCATAATGTAACTGAAAGAAAACGATGCAAACTAATGTTATAATTAATTCAATAACAAGTAATAAATCTCTCAGATTTTGCTCCATGATACTAAAACACTAAAAACATTTGTTCTTTAAATTGTTACCTAAGAATTTACAACACACTGTCCTTGGATAACTCCTCCTGCTATTCCTTCAACAACACACTCATTATCGCTTCACTGGCATCAGTTACAGGTATATGGCTCATTTCTACAAGTGTTCCATCATTCTTATAAAGCTTTTATTGCTTGTGTTATGAATCATGGCCTGTATATTCTCCATGCATCACTCAGTAACTCAGTACAACACTGTGTTTAAAACCACCTCAACAATTTCCTTGTGCAAAGCAAGGAGAATTTACACAGAATGGCTCTTCTGTCTGTAAAATGTCAAGCACTGAATTTATTATTCTATCCTTTAAAAAACATATGAGGTATGAACCTAGTTACCATGGAATTATATTCTCTTGGACCATTTTTTTCAGACTGAAGAGTGAGTTGCCAGTTTGTGGAATATGATGTTTCTGTCAGACGGACTTTTAAAGTCATTTGGTGCTGAATGCAAGTGTTTATAATTGTAGAAAACAAATTGTATATCTGTTGTGGATTTGGAGAACCAATCCACCACACATATTAAACTATAACTGGAAAAACAACCCAGTGCCAATTTCCTGAAGGGACTGATTGGTTTAACTTAGCCTACTCTAGTAATGTTTAGAAAAGAGCAGCAGCTTCAAAATTATACTAAGTCTAAGTTTCTTGCCAGAAACACTTTCATGGATAAAATAGGTCAAAATCTTAATAGACTTCATTCTTCCATAACTTACAGTGCCTTGGCAAATATATTTACATCAATCTTTCCATTATGCCTCAATACTCAGCCATTTTCTTAAAAGACACCAGAACAAATCTGTCTGTCTAAGGCTCTAAGCTGAAAGTAAAGCAACACAAAACTTTCCTAACTTACCCGTCTCAACAGCTGGCCCTTGAAATTAATATTTGGAAACTGTGAGAAGAAGAAGCGTACACTGAGCTCTTTCTTGATCTCTGTGTGAACTGAGAGTGGTTCAGTCCACCGGTATTCCAGCTTGATACTCTCACTTGCTGCTGACTCCTGAAAGCAATCATAAATAGTGACCTTTTTTTTTTCTTCTCTTTTTTGTCCTCAACATCTATTAGAAGAAATGTATCTTTCCCTAATTCCTAATATGAACAGAAAAGTCTATGTTATAAAATACTGAAAAAAAAAAATTACATCAAGTGCTAACCATCTTTTTATCAATACTTTATTCCATGATACAAATACATAAGTGTATGAGTATTGTTTACAAAAGGGGTTCTCAACCTGGAGTTCACAAGAAGATTTCTAGGGGTACTTCGATGACTGATTTAATAATATCCTTTGCCGTACCATTGCATATCGAGTTAGTGCCAGTCACTAAATCAACATTCTGTAAGATTTCCAGGGGTATACTTAGATATGGCTGATCTAATAATATCCTTTGCAGTACCACTGCATATTGAGTTAGTGTCAGTCACTAAATTAACTTTCTGTTCAATGTCAGATTACTAGGAGGGTTTGGGTAAATGGCCTTATAACTCAAGGGGGTTCTTAACAGGAAAAAAAAGGCTTGAGAACCTCTGGTTTACACGACTGATTGAAGGATACAATGTCCTATCTTTTAAAGTTAATTTGTCATATATATCTTGAAAACTAAGAATGTTTCTTGTACACAACTTTTCCAGACAATACTTCCATTTGCTGTTTGCTCTGTCAGGATAATTATATATATCCTCAGAGAGAGAGAGAGAGAGAGAGAGAGAGAGAGAGAGAGAGAGAGAGAGAGAGAGAGAGAGAGAGAGAGAGAAAAGTTCCATGAAAAAAAAAAAAAAAAACTCAGGACAAAAGCATTACCGAGGGGCTGTAAAGTGCCTCAAGATTGCCGGTCCACTCGCTTAGACCATGGAAGAGGTTACCCTTGATGGTTCCAGCAGCCATTGCCCAACGTCCATCCTCCTGTGGCAGCAAACAACTCACTTGCATGTCAACCTCCATCAATTCTCTGCCGCCGCTCTGACGACGGTCCACAACGCCTGCATTGTGAGATGCCAAAGTAAAACTCAGTCCACCAAGTTCCCTACAGTACATACACACCACATTGGCCTGTGTTCTATTAACAGTTGTGACACTCACTGTTTGGTTAAGTCTTCACCTGTCATTTTTTTTTCACAATCCAAGACTTACTCATTCATATCTATATTCATATCAACTAGAGAAATCAATTTACACTGGATTAGTTGTCATATTTGTGGCTTAATACTTTAAGACTTTTGGCACATAAAAAGTTATAATTATGTCATTTTTCACAAGAAAAGCTAAAAAAAAAATGGAACATCCTTACCTGTGACCTTGATGGCATCATGGCCTTGATAGGTTACAGTGAAGATGGGTCTGATCACATCTCGTCCCTCCCTGCTGTGGGCAGCAAGGCCTGCAGTGAGTGTTGCAACCTCTCGCCCATTGAGCTCCACATTCAGATCTGCGCGCCGCTCTCTACTGCTGTCCACGTAACGACCTGAGAAGTTAATAAGTATTGACCTGAATAGTGACACTGTCCTGGGGTGGTGGAACCCTGGAGAGATCCTCCTCATAGACTTTATGGATCACACCACTGACAGATCATACTATGCCGATATACTGCAGAAGTTTTGGGAGGCTCTACTTGTTTGAGAAACACTGAGGGAAAGTGACCCAAAATGTCTCTTTTTGCAGAACATTGCTCCTGCACACAAGGGCATGGTGGCCATGAACAAAGTGATGACTTGTGGCTTTGAATTATTCTTCCAGCAGCAGTAGGTCATCACTGTCACTGATGACAAGGAAACAAGTCATACAGGTTTTGGAGGGATTCAAGCCACCATTCTTCAGGGACAGATTTTCAGACTTCAGATGAGACTGAAACAGTGTGTTATGGTCAAAGGCAATTAGATAGTAAAAAAAAAAAAAAAAAAAGCACATTGAGTGAACCTTTGCACTATTTGTTTCCTTAATTACGGTTTGGCCAGGAATTCATTGAATGGCCTCCCCCACTCTCTCTCTCTCTCTCTCTCTCTCTCTCTCAATATATATATATATATATATATATATATATATATATATATATATATATATATATATATATATATACATCAAAGTGAGTATTGAAAAGTATTATATGTTAAAGAGTGTAGTGGTCGGTTTAAAGAGACTTGCATTTGTTCCCTGTGGCACACTCACCTCTAGCTGATATATTTGTCTGAGGAGAATGTAGGTCCAAGTAAATATTCTGAGAGCCGAAGTTAATATTGTAGCTGATGCTGTGTTCCCGTGGAATGGCTGTACCTGGTGTGTTCACTGACAGCAGGAAAGTGCGGTACAGCTGCGTAAAGATAAGAAACTCTGAATACCAGTTTTCTGTATTACTGTAATGCGTTATTGCATTATCAAACAATGAAGTTAACCAAAATGTAAGGAAGTCCAAGAAGACAATCAATAATTCAACATTCTGAACTAAAAGACAAATACAGGTGGGAAACATGTTTGCTCATCTCATGCTAACCTCAAGGGAGTCGGTCAATCAGCTCTAGAATGGCTGAAGTGGTATGGTAGCTGGTAGGGCAAATATATCATGCATGTATCTACTGCCTATGGACATAAGATAATATGATTTTCATATTCTTCCTTCACTGAACCACTCTTTAAATGGCCACTACTGCTTCAAATAAAATTAAACTTGTGCGATCGTGAGTAAGAGATTAAATTTTGGATTAAGATGACTGCAGTGAGTCTAGATGCGTGGTTGAATAAGGAGGAATATGCAGCCTAAATGTACTCCCTTGTGAAAAAAGGACTAAAGGTGTTACTAAAACATCACTTTACCATCCTGCGTTCCCACGTGTAGCGAATCTGGTAAGTGGTAAGCGTTGGATCTGTCTTGTGAAGGGCCACTTGCAGCTGTGCAGGCCCAGTAAGGGGGAAGAAGGGACTCTCCGGTACTCTAGAGGCATTGGGATACTGCACATTCCAGCACAACTTTGCTCCTAACTTATCCTGGTAGGCCGAACATCCAGCCAGTTCCATGCGATCACTCGTCACACCATCCAGTGACTCCCGGGAGTGTGGCACCGCTGCCTCAGCTGACCCGTGGATGAGCACAAGACTGGACCTGCATCATATACTGAAGTAGATCATTTATCACCCCATCACACTTGATATGATATTGTGAAGTGTAATGATACTAAAAACAGAGTCCTTTCCCCCAACAGTGCAGGTAATGTAATGTAATTAGGTTAGGGTTTTCATCCATCAAAATTCCGGCATCTTCACTAACACGTGATATAACATTAAAAAAAAAAAATGTAAATCAATAAAAAAAAAAACTGAATTTATATACCTTTGCTGCAGTAACAAGGTCACAAGGCTACAAACAAGAAAACAATAATCAAAACGTCTGTATCAAAGCAACAGGTTAATAAAAGACGCGCACAACGTGATGCGAGTCGGAGTCATGCCACGAAGGGAAGGTTGGCAGAGGGAGCATGGAGTCCATCTAGTCATCGACTCCATTATTATAAGGGGACTTACAACTAAGTGGGTTTTTTTTTTTTTTTTTTCTTTACCCTTTGTGTTGCCCTTGGCCATCTTTCCCTTCTTACATAAACGAAAAAAAAAAAAAAAAAAAATATATATATATATATATATATATATATATATATATATATATATATATATATATATATATAAAGGGGTAGCAGAAATACTACCCACAGTTTAAAGATTAACAGAGAATGGTAAGTCCACCAAGCATGGTGAGGCGGTCTGTCCAAGGCCTGACGTACTGTACGGTGCAGCGGTGCTGATTGCTGCTGACGACAGACACCACCAACGGGCCTGACAGTGAGACCCGCCGGCCGCTAGTGTCACCCACCCACCCACTGTATTCAGGCCGCCTCAAGGCACAGTTCAGGTCTAGCGAGACACCGCAGAGTGATGATGACTTCTTCCTTGGGCAGATAAAACACACACACACACACACACACACAGTGTCATGGTTAGAGCGCTGGCTTCACAAGCCAGAGGACCGGGGTTCGATTCCCCGGCCGGTGGAGATATTTGGGTGTGTCTCCTTTCACGTGTAGCCCCTGTTCACCTAGCAGTGAGTAGGTACGGGATGTAAATCGAGGAGTTGTGACCTTGTTGTCCCGGTGTGTGATGTGTGCCTGGTCTCAGGCCTATCCGAAGATCGGAAATAATGAGCTCTGAGCTCGTTCCGTAGGGTAACGTCTGGCTGTCTCGTCAGAGACTGCAGCAGATCAAACAGTGAAACACACACACTTATATAACTTACGAAATATTCATAATGTCAATCTTGTCCCTGGGCATGGCAAGGTCTACTCGGACAAGCTCGGAGCCGTTGATGTCGAACCTGCCCTCGATCACTGTGGAGGAGTGGAGTGTGGAAACCAGCTGCGCACCAGACTGCGCCACATGTCCATCCACCAGCATAGAACCAACCACCTCCACCCCGACGCTGTTCAAACGAAAAAAAAAATATGTTGGTGAGTTGGGAGTAATGAGGTGGGAACAAAAAGAGAAGAAATAGGAAGAAAGCAGGAGTGAAGGAGACATCGAAAGAGGACGATGGAAGAAGAGATGAAGCAGGCGCAGTAGGAGGAAGAGAAGAATAGAAAAGTCTGGAATCTTGAAGAACCGTCGTCTACACTTACCTGGGTTTGAGTCTTCCGCTGATGCCTCCCCGCCCTTGTAGTAGGTTGAAGACGTCAATCTTGCCGCTGGCGTGGACGTCGAGAGCCACGCTGGCGGTGACGCTGAGGTTGAGGGGCAGCCCCGCGGTGGTGGGAATGATGTACGCTGACTCGGTTGCCAGCCACGACTTCTGAAGGTTTATGTCCTGCAAAAAGGTGATACGTTTCTTATCTTTTTGGCATAAACATAAACGTGAAAAAAGATGTGTGATAATCTAGCAATGAAAAGAAGAAATATAACTGATAATTTCTGTGGTAGTTGAAATTAAGTCAAAAGTATTTCAAAATGGCGGCTCAGATGGAATAAAAATGACTCCTTAGATACTTTATGACGTAACCCTCTGGCCCATATTTTTAGCTACAGCTATGTCACATCCAGGGACCTTGATAGTAATGGCAGGACGAAAGAGAACGAAGAGGAGGAAGAAAAAGAAGAATATGAATAGGAGAATGTGAAGGAGGAAGAGGAGGACGAGAACGGTTTTAATATTATTATTATTATTATTATTATTATTATTATTATTATTATTATTATTATCATTATTGTCATTATTATTATTATTATTATTATTATTATTATTATTATTATTATTATTGCCATTATTATCATTATTATTATTATTATTATTATTATTATTATTATTATTATTATTATTATTATTATTATTATTATTATCATTATTATTATTATTATTATTATTATTATTATTATTATTATTATTATTAGCAGCAGCAGCAGCAACAGTAGTAGTAGTAGTAGTAGTAGTAGTAGTAGTAGTAGTAGTGCTGTTGTAACAAGGAACACTTAGTCACATTCCCGTCATCCAACACTAAACTACTCCCTTATTCCCTCCTTCACTCACTCACCTCTCCCATGTTGAGGCGACGTATTCTCTCTGCCGGATTGAGGGTGCCGAGTGCCTGCATCACCTCCTGGATGCCATGCAGATGACGGTAGTAAATCTCGTTGCCGAAGGTCTTCATGTGGAACGACACCTGCCACGCCCCAGGAAATATGACGTTACAGGGAGAACAGGAGTAAAGAGACACACAAGGGCAGACTGTGTCATGAAAACAACAAAGGAACGAGCATAAAACACATTCACATGCATATAAAGAGACAGAGACAAACGTCAGTGTTCAAGAGACTTAGAGTGTACGTACCTCAGCGTCCTTTTGCATATATTTTTCTTTCTTTTGCGTTCTCGACATGACCTCACGCAGCTTAGGGTTAGACAGGGCTGCTTCGCTGTCAGAGGGGGACGGGGGCCGGAAGAACATAGCATCCAGTTCACGATCCCAGCCCTCGATTCGAGCACCAATCTGGGAAATAGTAAAGTATTCTTTCCATTTTTCTTTTTTTTTTTTTCTTTTTTGAGAAAAATTACTATTATCATAATTATCGTTGCCTATCGATCACTATATATCATTGTTCTTATTTTCCCTTCGATGAAATCTGAAGAATTAAAGACTGAATATTTTCATTAATCTGACAGGATATGAACCTGAACATAACATCCGTAAGTTTGATCCTCACTCAAATTATGATATCAACTTCACAAATACAGATGACTTGATCATGGCCGCTATTGATGCAGTGCCTACTCTTCCATATATATAATTTACAGAGAAAATTAAGAATTAGATAGTAAATATCTTCTAATTAGCATTATTTGGATCCCACGACACTGAGATGGAAAAGTTGAGAAACTCTTAAAACTTCTAGAATTCGAGCCTCATCCACTTTAACCATATTATCTTATTGATGCATTCCACCATGAAGGAATCATTACTGATGGTTTCCTTTTGTGGGACGAACTGAGAGCCGAGCTTCCGGAGGCGACCCACGTCCTTCTCAGCGATAAGGCCAACTACAGGCGAGCAGTTCGTCCCTACGGGGATGAAGAACAAACAAACCTTGCTGCCCTCTACTTCCACGGGGTGATCAGACCCCAAGTTACGAAGAAAACTGCCTGTGTTTCTCTTCATCCAGGTTGTGTAGTTGTACTTTTGTTTTGAACTGGGACCTAATGCATCTTCCCACTCATTTCCCGCGCAGGCGGCAATTTCAGTTTTGTGGAGTACACTCCCGACATCAGCAAGCTCCACCCCAGAAAGACTCCCGGCGCCCGAGAAGTGCATCCCTTGGACAGCTACCACGGCTCCCAGACAAAATACCAGCCACAGTGCAAGCTTGCCGTTCATCGCGGTTTTAGATAGCGCAAATTAAATAAATTAATTGAAAAAGTACTAATGCAGCATACGCAGCCCACGGCAATTAAATTTATTTTTGATGAGGCAAACTATTTAATAAAAAAAAAAAGGAAAAACAGAAATATAACTATAAGAATTTTTAATTTCAGGCCCATGAAATCAGTTGGTTTGACATCTGAAATGGTGACTCCAAAAGACCGCATATATGATTTGTCTGGCATTTTGTTGCTTTAACTGACTATGAACCATAACTAGAAGGAAAATCGCAGAGAGAGAGAGAGAGAGAGAGAGAGAGAGAGAGAGAGAGAGAGAGGGAATAGTGGGGGAGGGGGAAGTACATGAAAGGTTTTGCCGTACTTCTAGAAGGTTGAGTGAGTGGCCGAAGAGATCTGTGGTGAAATTGAATGTTGCGGAGCGCGGGATGTATGACTCCTGGGAGAACACCACATTGGCGTCCATATTACCACCTGTGGACACACACACACACACACACACACACACGAAAAGAAAAAGAATATATTACTCAGTGTAATGTCTTCATTTGCATGTTCTAATAAAACAATTATAATTAATACATTAAATGTAAGAATTTACTTCATTCCAAATTAATAAAATCGAATCTAAAGTAAAAAAAAAGATAGCAGTTTATTTATTTATTTTTTTTTATTTATTTATTTGTTTTTTTTTTACCTATAAAAAATATATATGTATGAAGAATAAGAAAATGTTAACTTCCTTACCAACGTTGAGTTGATCGTAAAATCCAGAGAGTTCGATGTTTCTCGAGAATTTCCTTACATCTGCAGTGAACTTGCTGGCAATGTCTTGGTTAGAGATGAGACCCTGCAGGTGTGCGCGAGAGGGCATGCTCGTCTCCTTCAGGTTCTCTAAGTGCGTCCACACAAAGGAACCCACTGGGGGAGCCATGCAAGGCAAACCATCACGCTTTGAACATGTAAGACTACACGTACTTACGGTAAGACACAAGACGCTACATAAAACCATAAAACTACAACTTCAGGAGAAAGTTAGCGTTAATATCCTAACTAGTGCTTTCAGCCTTTATTTCTGTGACAGGGAAAGTGACAGATTACAACAGCCGTTCCCTCCGGTTCATATAAGACCAACATACGGCATATTTCAAATCAGTGTCGTATGAAGAAAATTGAAGGGCATCCATGACAGCTACCCATGTAAGGAGACCCACCTCTGCCAGGAAAACAAACAAGAGAACGCCCCTCAACCATTATTAGATTACTATTGCTACTACTACTACTACTACTACTACTACTACTAGTACTACTACTATTACTACTACTACTACTACTGCTACCACTTTTACTGCTACTACTACTACTACTACTACTACTACTACTACTACTACTACTACTATTTCTATTGCTGCTACAATTACCTCTACCTATGCTACTACTACTAATACAACAACTACTACTGCACACACATCACATACACACACACACACACACAAAAAAAAAAAAAAAACAGTAATTATGAAGAACTAGGAAATAAATCTCCTGAGATGAAAGACATCGTTATTTCGGGGCAGGAAATAATGATACATCTAAGAAATTTAGATGTAAGAAAATCACACGGTCCGGGTGGAATTGCAAATTCGGTATTGAAAGAGTATAGAGAAGAACTGGCAAATAAGGTATACAATATAATAAAATGTTCTATTGAAAAGGGAAAAGTACCAGAAGACTGGAAAAAAGCCAATATTGTGCCAATATATAAAGGAGGAAATAAAGAGAACCCAATAAATTACAGGCCAGTGTCCCTAACAAGTACAATAAGCTAAAATATGTGAATGTGTGATCAAAGAAAGATGGACCAAACATTTGGAAGAAAAAAATATAATTAGTGAAAGACAATTTGGCTTTACAATAGGAAGATCATGCGTAACAAACCTTATATGCTTTTACTCTAGAGTCATAGACATAACTCAGGAAAGCTATGTATGGGTTGACAGTGTATTTTCAGATTTAAAAAAAGCGTTTGATAAAGTTCCACACGGAAAATTAATAAGAAAACTGGAAGATATAGGGGGAACAAAAGGAAAAGTGCTGGAATGGATGAAGGATTTCCTAACTGGAAGAACTATGAGAGTGACAATTAGAGATAAGGAGTCCACCTGGAAGGAAGTTATAAGTGGGGTTCCGCAAGGTTCTGTGTTGGCCCCAATTATGTTTGCAATATACATAAATGACATGGACGAAGGAGTAGAAAGCTATATGAGTTTCTTTGCAGATGATGCAAAACTTTTGAAGAAAGTTGGGTCGCACGATGATGGTAGAACTCTACAGCAGGACTTAGATAGACTATGGCAATGGAGTAAAAAATGGGAGATGGAATTCAACATTAAGAAATGTAGCATAATGTAATTTGGGAAGAGCAAAAATAGGATAACAAGACAATATAAATTTAGAAAAGAAAAGATTAAGAAGGTGGAAAGTGAAAAGGACCTGGGAGTTCTCATAACAAAAGAAATGTCCCCCAATAAACATATAAATAAAATTGTTGGTGAGACCTACAACATACTGAGAAATATTAGAATTGCTTTCTCATATATTGATGAAGATATGGTGAAAAAGTTATTGGTATCCTTGATCAGACCACGACTGGAGTATGCAGCAGTACTGTGGTCACCTAACACGAGGAAGAATATCAGGAAAATTGAAAGGATACAAAGAGCGGCCACCAAACTGGCCCCAACCTTGTCGGCTCTTACGTATGAAAAGAGACTGAAGAGACTGGAATTACCAACACTGGAACAGAGAAGAGAAAGAGGCGACCTGTTGACCATCTACAGAATAATGAATAATATGGAGCTTCCTGATAGGATCGACCTGGTGAAGAGGGACAGAAGGGACACAAGAGGACTTGGACTAAAACTCAGAAAAGACAACTACAGAAGAGACTTGAAAAAAACAGCCTCCCCCATAGAGTGATAGATATATGGAACGGACTGGACAGAGAGGTGGTGTGTGCAAAGTCTATACACGACTTCAAGAGAAAACTAGACACTGTGAGATACAGAGACGGGACAACACGAGCATAGGTTCCCCTCTTGTAAAATACAACTAGGTAAATACACACACACACACACACACGGCACACGCCCGGTAGCTCAGTGGTTAGAGCGCTGGCTTCACAAGCCAGAGGACCGGGGTTCGATTCCCCGGCCGGGTGGAGATATTTGGGTGTGTCTCCTTTCACGTGTAGTCCCTGTTCACCTTGTAGGTACGGGATGTAAATCGAGGAGTTGTGACCTTGTTGTCCCGGTGTGTGGTGTGTGCCTGGTCTCAGGCCTATCCCAAGATCGGAAATAATGAGCTCTGAGCTCGTTCCGTAGGGTAACGTCTGGCTGTCTCGTCAGAGACTGCAGCAGATCAAACAGTGAAACACACACACACACACACACATACATAATGTGCATACCTTTAAGAAAAAGTTATATAAATGGAGACATGGAGACAGGACACTATGAGCCCCACTCGAACCTTGCAATACAACTAGGTAAATACAATTAAGTAAATACACACACACACACACACACATACACACACATTTTCCCATTCATCTTTGACTAGACTGTTCATTGAGAGGAGGGCTGACTAACACTAATTAATGAACACTGACCTTGGTTGACTTCCTCGTTGAGTAGCGTCTGCTTGACCAGCTTCACCACCTGGAAGTCAGGGCAACGCATCAGCTCCAGATAGGCGGCAATGCGCAGCTCGGCGTCCTCAGTGTGATCCTGAAACAGTTGCTGCAGCGGGGCGCGGGACACCTCGCAGGGAAAGCGTCTGTAACAAGGAAAATAATCATGATAGTAGCAACAGCAACAAGAGAGAGAGAGAGAGAGAGAGAGAGAGAGAGAGAGAGAGAGAGAGAGAGAGAGAGAGAGAGAGAGAGAGAGATTCAATAACAGGTGATTTGATTATGAATGAGGAAACACACACCAATAGCAAGTAAATGTCACCAGCATTTGAGTAATCTTGACTAGCCAAGTGTTACAATGTTAATGTCAGGTTCATATGGGAGACACCTCGGGGTTTAATGATTCACACCTGAAAGCAGTGATGGCGCCCAGGCGGATCTCGTTTTCATTTTGTTGACTGATGAAACACTGCGCCAGATTCCCTGGGATGCCTTCCGTCACCGCCGCCCCCGCGTTGCCGATTCCCTTCATGGCCATCAGAACCTGCGCCCAGCCGTCAACACACCGACCATCATCAATACAGCGGTAAAGCGGGTATTTGTTGAAAAGAAGTCTTTATAAGTATGTTTTGTATGAGAGATTGACACTGGTAACAATGGCATGATTTCCTCACAGACCTGGATCTTATCTTGTTTAGTTTCCCTATGGCAGGAATCGCCGACGAAGCGCTGCAGTGTGTCCATGACCCTCAGGACGGGCGGGTCTTGAGTGCAGAGTGGATGGTCGCGGCAGTAGGCCTGCACCAGGGACCCCACCCCGAGAAAGGCGTCAGCGTGCACCCTCTCCACCTCCAGCAGCGGCGCCGCCTCCAGAATGGTGTCCAAGTCAGGTCTGTCAGTTGGTCAAAGACTACCACTACAATATGCTATCAATTTTCATATTAGTTTATTTCATCATAACATATATTATATTATACTATATTATGTTGCTTTGTTTAACAGTTTATAGTTCATATTATATCAAATTGTTATGTATCATAATTGTATTTCAGTTTAAAGATGTATCCTTTGGTTGAAAACAGTAATAGCAGAGAAATAAAACACACACACACATACACCCGGTAGCTCAGTGGTTAGAGCGCTGGCTTCACAAGCCAGAGGACCGGGGTTCGATTCCCCGGCCGGGTGGAGATATTTGGGTGTCTCCTTTTACGTGTAGCCCCTGTTCACCTAGCAGTGAGTAGGTACGGGATGTAAATCGAGGAGTTGTGACCTTGTTGTCCCGGTGTGTGGTGTGTGCCTGGTCTCAGGCCTATTCGAAGATCGGAAATAATGAGCTCTGAGCTCGTTCCGTAGGGTAACGTCTGGCTGTCTCGTCAGAGACTGCAACAGATCAAACAGTGAAACACACCTAGAGATGAAGGAGAGGGAGGTGAGCCAAGTGTTGGTGAGGATGTTGTTGTGGTCCTGGCCCATGAGGTCGCGCATGACGCCCACGCTGGCCCCCGTGCCAAGCACCGGGAGGGCGTCGTCGAACACAATCCTGGAGCGGGAGGAAGATGAAGAGAAAGGTGAAGGAAGTGCAGGAATTAACCAGTATACACAATCGTGCCAAAATGAGTTCATCCATTTGTTTGAAGAGAGTTACAGACATCGAAAATACTATCATCCGTATTTCAATCTCTCATCTTGTAAAATGGGGAATATAAAATTACTTAGAAAAGGATATGTTCCCCAATGTATTTCCCTATGTAATATTTTATTTTATGTTAAAGGAGAAACTGGCCAAGGGGGAATAAAAAGCCCACTTAATTTCCATACCCCTTAAAAGTCAACAGAGTCAGCCGAAAGAAAGGGACAAATGTCTTGCAGTATCCCTCTTAAAAGAAGTCAAGTTGTAGGAAGATGAAAATACAGAAGCAGGCAGAGAGTTCCAGAGTTTACCAGAGAAAGGTATGAATGATTGGTAGTACTGGTTATTAACTCTTGCATATTTTATTTTATGTTAAAGGAGAAACTGGCCCACTTAATTTCTGTACCCCTTAAAAGTCAACAGAGTCAGCCGAAAGAAAGGGACAAATGTCTTGCAGTATCCCTCTTAAAAGAAGTCAAGTCGTAGGAAGATGAAAATACAGAAGCAGGCAGAGAGTTCCAGAGTTTACCAGAGAAAGGTATGAATGATTGGTAGTACTGGTTATTAACTCTTGCATTAGGGAGTTGGAAAGAATAGGAGTGAGAAGAATATGTATATAGCGATCTAGTGCTGCATTATGTACAAGCATGTCTCTAAAAATCCTTTGAAAGATGTCAAAAGAAATATCGTGCAGCATACTCGCACGTGGTAGTTTATTCACCTTTTTGTGTAGGTAGAGAAGCTTAGCCAATCAGAAAACTCACCGCTCGGGACCCCAGTCTCGTTCCTCGTTGATTCCCCACAGCTCCTGGAAACTGAGGTGGCGCAGAGCCTGAACCAACTCAAGGAAAAGACGCGGAGCATTGGTGCCCACGCCCTCATTCTGAAGGTGCACGGGAGATGTGGTAGTGATTCAAAAAGCCTTACACTGAAGTTGAATATTATAACATCTTCATGTGTGTGCCATTATCATGTTTGAAATGTTAAAGTGCATTCCACTCATTCTTTGCTTGAGATTTGTGATGTGTGTAGTTTCGTGAGCAGTCATGAGAAACCATCAATGAATGGACAGAAAGTCACCACACACACACACACACACACACACACACACACACACACACACACACACACACACACACACACACACACACACACAACTAAAAGCTGAGAGATAGAAAGATAAATAAATAGGTAGATAGATAGATGGATAGATAGACAGACAGACAGATAGATAAATAGATAGAGAGAGAGAGAGAGAGATAGTTAGATAGATAGATAGAGATATAAATATATATATATATATATATATATATATATATATATATATATATATATATATATATATATATATATATATATATATATATATATATATATATATATATATATATATATATATATATATATATATATATATATATATATATATATATATATATATATATATATATATATATATATATATATATATATATATATATATATATATATATATATATATATATATATATATATATATATATATATATATATATATATATATATATATATATATATATATATATATATATATATATATATATATATATATATATATATATATATATATATATATATATATATATATATATATATATATATATATATATATATATATATATATATATATATATATATATATATATATATATATATATATATATATATATATATATATATATATATATATATATATATATATATATATATATATATATATATATATATATATATATATATATATATATATATATATATATATATATATATATATATATATATATATATATATATATATATATATATATATATATATATATATATATATATATATATATATATATATATATATATATATATATATATATATATATATATATATATATATATATATATATATATATATATATATATATATATATATATATATATATATATATATATATATATATATATATATATATATATATATATATATATATATATATATATATATATATATATATATATATATATATATATATATATATATATATATATATATATATATATATATATATATATATATATATATATATATATATATATATATATATATATATATATATATATATATATATATATATATATATATATATATATATATATATATATATATATATATATATATATATATATAGAGAGAGAGAGAGAGAGAGAGAGAGAGAGAGAGAGAGAGAGAGAGAGAGAGAGAGAGAGAGAGAGAGAGAGAGAGAGAATATAGTGCAGGCTATTTTTTCTTCCAGATACATGTCAAGTGTGAGAAGCAATGCTACATATTCACCTCCATGTTCTCGGCGATCTTGTCAAGGATTTGGTTTGAGCGGGAGCCCCAGAAGTGTGCATCGTCCGCTCCGTCAGCAGGGTTCCCTTCGGCATGGACGTGGTTGTGGTAATCATACAACAGGTTGGTCCGGCCATGCACGCTGCCTGTATACCAAAACACAAAATGAGTTCTATATTTCCATGCACTAGGGCCTTCAAGTTATGCCAGCTGTCCGATATCTTATGGCAATGTTTCCACAGTAAGGCTCAACATCGAATTTGTTTTATCAGGTTATTGTTATCTGAATTGCTACACCTCCACCGTGAAGAAAGGGAACAATGCGCCTTGATTGTTACACACCCATGCACCGTGAAGGAAGGGAACACCGTGAAGCACCGTGAAGGAAGGGAACAGTGAGCCACACCCATGCACCGTGAAGGAAGGGAACAGTGAGCCTTGAATGTTACACACCCATGCACCGTGAAGGAAGGGAACAGTGAGCCTTGAATGTTACACACCCATGCACCGTGAAGGAAGGAACAGTGAGCCTTGAATGCTACACACCCATGCACCGTGAAGGAAGGAACACCACACCCATGCACCGTGAAGGAAGGGAACAGTGAGCCTTGAATGCTACACACCCATGCACCGTGAAGGAAGGGAACAGTGAGCCTTGAATGTTACACACCCATGCACCGTGAAGGAAGGGAACAGTGAGCCTTGAATGCTACACACCCATGCACCGTGAAGGAAGGGAACAGTGAGCCTTGAATGCTACACACCCATGCACCGTGAAGGAAGGGAACAGTGAGCCTTGAATGTTACACACCCATGCACCGTGAAGGAAGGGAACAGTGAGCCTTGAATGCTACACACCCATGCACCGTGAAGGAAGGGAACAGTGCGCGTTATGTTACACACCCATCTTGGAGGAAGAGAACGCTTTGTGGGTGAAGTTGAGTGTCTGAGTGACGGTGGTGAAGATGCCGCCTCTCTCTGAGCTGAATGGCGTCAAGCGGTGGAGTTCATGGCACCGCGCACTCTCTACTTGCCCCTCAGCCACCACCTGCACACACTCGCTAGTCGTGTCCAGCAGCGGAGGAGTGTGGATACCCTGTGTGAAAAGTACAACGCGGAATAATGAAATGCAATGGATGAACACCTCTTCTCTCTCTCTCTCTCTCTCTCTCTCTCTCTCTCTCTCTCTCTCTCTCTCTCTCTCTCTCTCCTACTTCAGCCACTGCCATAGTTTTTCAGTCTGTTTCATCGTTCCACAGTCAATGTCCACTTACTGTCTCCACTTCCCCGTCATCTTTATCCTTCTTTGACCATTCATCTCTAGTCACTGTTATCGTTCCCAAATCATTATTATTGTTTTCCAGTCATTGCTGTCGTTCCAAATGAATGTTACCCTTCCCCAGGCATTGTCACTCTTTTCATGACAGCCTTTTTCCAAGGCCAATATAATTCTTCCAAAGGTACATTCATCCATATCCGCGACTTCTTGTGTCTTGCATTCTGTCTAGCAACACTCACCACCACCACCACCACCACCACCAGTTTTCTATGTCTTAAAAGTATACATGCATAGATCCACTCTGGTTCAACTCACCCCGACAAAATCATACTCGACACCCTTGATGAAGGAGGTAGTGGAGGAGCGGGTGGTGCAGGAGGGAATGTTTCGGGTCTTCTTCAGGAGCAGACCTTTGCCGGCCACTCCCGCCACCTCGTAGTCCACTTCGCAGTGACCCACCACGTCAGTCTTAAGCAAACACACAAACTCAGACAGTTTTTCTCTAATTGACCAAGTTGATCCTGCCATTGTAACAAAGATTTTTAACTGAAGCGATTAAAATACAACCAAGAAAACGAATACATAATTTTTGTAGGTACACTGTTTGTGCATATGTTTGTGTGAAGAGTCGGTCAACATTACTGTTTTCTTTGGCAATGTTTTCTTTATCTTTAATACGATGTGTACAACTATACTATATGATGATAAATCCTACCTACGTATATGCATAAGTACTTTATGTATACTACTAATTACTTGTTTGCACATGTACAGTGCAGTACATGCATGTAGTACTACGTGTTATGAGATAGCCTGCGCAAAATTTAATGTGGTTGTGGTTAGCTGGGTCCTTGACGGCATCCTACTATACTCGTAAGTGTATATCCGTAGTTACCTCTGTGGTGTGGTGGTCCAGGTCGAGGCGCGGCATGGTGTTTTGCAGCAGAGACACTGCCGCCCGCTTGAAGTTGAGAGCATTGGGCTCCTCGTCAGGACGGGGACAAATTTCCTCCACCAGGCCGTCGTGGTAGGCAAATCTGCCGAGAAATGACAAATGAAAGCCATGCAAGTTATTCGATAGACATTTGACTTCCTAAACATAGTGTACCACAGAGGCACAGTTAAAGGTGAGTGCTCTGTGGTATTCTCGAGTGTTGAAACTAAAAGAGAAACGGTGCATATCAACTGCCTCACCTTAGAGGGTTTTTAGTGACGGCGGCGATGAAGGCGTTGTCGTCCACCGCGTGTAGCTGGCCGCCACTGTCGCTGCGGGTCGTCTCCACAACCATGTCCCTGACCTGTGTGGTGTGTGCTCTTGTTGATAGGGACCACAACTCAATACATGAACAAATGATGATGGAGGTTTTCCATAGAACCTTTAATTACCGATTCCATAAATTTCCACAAAGAACAAAATAAAGAGACAGGACGGAATATTATGATAAGAGCGAAGAAAACATGCACTACTTGGATAAGACAAAATCGACGAAACTTGTCATTGAGGCTATTTAATACAAGTAAACATAATGAGAGTACTACTAGTCATATATAAAAGAAAACACTTGTGAAAAAGCATTTTCTTAAATAAAAGAAGAAAAAACAAAGCAAATAAAGTAAAATCTAGTGTCGTGTCGCCTCCTTTTGTGCTACTCACAAATGGAGTGCATGACGGGTTTTCCTTTTTAGCAGACTGTAACTTTAATTGTATTAGAAAAGACATTAGCATTATAAAGACACGCACCTCAAGCTCCAATTCACAGGCGGTGAGCACGGTGAAGGCGAGCTGGGCGCGAATGGCGAGGGAAGTGTTGGAGGGAGAGGAGCCCGACACCTCCGTCACTGACTTGGTGTGGTAAGTGTAGTAGTGTGTCAGGCCGTCCATCAGCTTGAACTTAGAGCCCACTGTAAACACCAGAGAGAGAGAGAGAGAGAGAGAGAGAGAGAGAGAGAGAGAGAGAGAATGTATTTACTTATTATTTCCTTTGTTTTTTGAGCAATGAGAGAGGGAGGTGTGGTATTAGAGTCGGGCAGTGAGTGGTGTACTGTACACGTTCTTACCTTGACACTTCCTGAGGCCACACTGCTGTGGAGGCTCCTGCTCAACTATCACTTCTGTAGATGAGAGGACTATGTTCAGCTTTGTGAACTGTATATATAGGGCTGTGACAACAACAACAACAACATCAACAACAACATCATCATCATCATCATCATCATCATTATCATCATCAACAACAACAACAACAACAACAACAACAACAACAATAATAATACCACCATCATTAATAAGAAAAACAAATCAACAACGAAAAAAAAAAGTTATAACAAAATATCAACATAATGTCACGAAGTAAAGTGGCGAAGCTCCCATCAGTGATTTATATATGAACCCTTTTTACTGCGATGACGTCTGTGTATGTGTGAACAACAGGCCTCACCTGGAAACAATTGTACGCCATCGCCACTACTGCTGGTAAGAGAGTGGCCCTTATTCAGAAACGCTTTGCTTTCTAACCACGACTATTTTCCAAGGCCACAGAGATGACTAGCGGGGTTTATAAGAATGTTTCTACAATTAATAGTGAATAAATCTTGTCACTCTTCCTCTAGAACCGTGAAAACACCTTAAAAAACACGTGTAAACTTAGATAAAACCTTTTGAAATAGTGGAGGTGAAGCACAAAAGTGTTAGAAAATACAAATCAGTGTTTGGTAGTGTCATTCTTACATCAGCATCAAGGTCACCTCTAACCACATTGACAAAAAAGTAATTAAGCTGTGAAATAGTTGTTCAATGAAAGAAATGGAAAAAAATACAGATAAGAAAAGGAAAGCCACAAGTACACTCACGTTCATCGTCCTCGTCATCATCGTCACCATCATCATCATCGTCATCCTCGTCATCAGTGGAGAATGAAGGGAAGATGGACTCCTCCTCGTCCAGCCCGTCAAGATACGCCTGAGAAGGAAGAGGAGGAGGAGGAGGAGCAAATATGTCTGTCTGTCACACCACACACATCCATGCCTGCCTGTCTGCCTATCTGCCTGCTTGCTTACGCTCTCCATTACATCACCTTTATTTTCAATCTAGCTGACATAATCTATGACTATTTGGTAATCTTACATAACTTTAGAAACTTATGTGGGGGATTGAAATAATGAAGGCTTTGGCCATTAATCTTCTGACCTCCATAGACCCTTCCTAATGTCAATAAAATGGTCTAATCGTATACAAATCCTAATGTAAAAATGTGTTCCAATATTGAAGGAGTTAATTACCACTTGTCTTCATATATACATACAAATCAAAGTAATTACATATACCAGATCAAGTATTTCTAATTAGAATCGTAAAACATTCACTGGCACAGATATAAGGAAGTCTAAGCTTTATATAAAGCTAAAATGTTGGCTTGACTCTTTTCATTAAACACAGAAAAATTATTATCAATCTAGCTTATCACGAAAAATTCCCAACAATTGCAAAATAGGATCACTTTTTCATTTGACAATTTAGTTAAAAAATGAATATGTATGCGTTTTCATTGAGGACAGCAACACAGTAAATACTGCCATTTATTGTCTGGCGTGATAAACTATTCATTAAAAAACCTGTGACCAGGAAGGTTATCATTGATCCCGTCTTGCTCTGCCGTATCAAAGGAACTCACCTGACAGTCCTCAATGACAGGCTCTTCGTCCGATTCATCGTCGCAGTCCATGATATCGTCACACACGTAGTCATCAGGGATGCAGTGGCCATTGGAAGCACAGGCAAATTCACTGGATGCGCACGCAGCCTCACTTCTCCCTATTCCTGAAAAAGAAAAAAAAAAAGCTGAAAATTGAATTCCAGAGTCCGTATGTATGTCGTATTGCTTTGACATTACTGTGAGAACCTTCATCCCTAAAGCCAGTAAGAACACTCTTCACCTGTTTTTGTTATGGAACACTCTTTTTTGGTTTTTCTGTTCGGTGCCCATGCTTTGTCCTTCTTACTGGCCCCGCTGCCCACAATGCACCACTGACACTGGCCCCGCTGCCCACAATGCACCACTGACACTGGCTCCTCTGATCACCACTGACAAATAAGATTTTTTTTTTATGTTTAAATTCTATTTAATTTAGTTTTTGTAAAATTTATAATTACCGAGAAATCACCGAGAAATCCTACACAAGTGGGTATGATGTCACCTTCACCTAATCAATTCATTTCTGCCTCACACTTTCCCATCAAATAAGACGTGCCGCAAAACATCCGCCGCCAGATCATCCTGTTTGTATGTGTGTGTGTGTGTGTGTGTGTGTGTGTGTGTGTGTGTGTGTGTGTGTGTGTGTGTGTGTGTATTTACCTAGTTGTATTTACCTAGTTGTAGTTTTACAGGGCCTGGGCTTTATGCTCTCCATTTTTACACTTATCCAATTTTTCTTTAAAACTATGTACACTCTTTGCTGACACCACTTCCTCACTCAAACTGTTCCAAATCTCAACACATCTTTGCGGGAAACTAAATTTTTTAACATCTCTCAGACATCTTCCCTTCCTCAGTTTCTTACTATGCGATCTTGTGCTTCTATAATGTCTTATTCTTCTCTCAGGATTAGTTTCTCATTATCCTCTTGATCCATTCCGTTAATCAATTTATAAACTTGTATCAGATCCCCTCTCTCTCTTCTCTGTTCCAGGATTGGTAGATCCATAGCTTTTAGTCTTTCCTCATATGTCATCCCTTTAAATTCTGGAACCATTCTTGTAGCCATTTTTGTAGTCTCTCTAATTTCTTATGTGTTTCTTTGTATGGGGGGTCCACACAACTCCTGCATATTCCAATCTAGGTCTTATTTTAGTACTTATCAATTTCTTCATCATTTCTTTGTCCATATAGTGAAATGCTAATCCAATATTCCTTAGCAAATTATACGTCTCTCTGAAAATTCTATCAATATGGCTTACCGGTTGATTGTTTTCTTCCACTGTCACTCCCAAGTCCTTTTCCTTTTTTCCTTTTTCTAGTTCTGCTCCATCTTCCATCTTATAGATTCCCACTGGTCGTCTTTTACTTTTTCCCATTTTCATGACATGGCTTTTGTCCACATTGAATTCCATCTCCCATTTTTTATTCCATTTCCAGAACTTGTTTAGATCTTCCTGTAGTATTTCACAATCGGATGCGTTCAAGCATTTTGCAGAGGGTTGAGGTGAGGCTTATTGGTCTGTATTTATCGTCCTCTCCTTGCTTGGGTACCGGGACGATTGTGGCTGTGGTCCACTCCTGGCAGCACACCCTGGGTCAGAGACATGTTAAAAGACGGAGCAGGGGTCTCCTTCTACGTTGCAGATGGCATGGAGTATGTTATTCCGTCTTCGCCTGGCGCCGTGTCGCTGCTCATCCTCCTTGAGCTCCTCTCTGGTGATCGGCTGATCTGTGTCGTCTGGCAGTGAGGC